>NC_136474.1:960042-1022283 GCF_902686455.1 Sciurus vulgaris | reverse complement strand
ATTATGATACCACAGACTGTTAGTATTACTTAAGAAACCACATATGCATTCCTCAAATAAGACTCTTCTTCCTTCACTTCTCCAGTACTTTCCTCTTTCGATGACTTCTAGGGTTCAGCTTTTGCCCTGAAAAGTTGCTGTAAAGTAGAACTGGTATAAAGTAGAACTTTTCCAAATTTCATTGGTAGACCGAGTGGAAGCCATTGACATTGTTTAACCACCTCCACCAAAGCAAAAATTTACTTATATGATTTATTTCTCTCTTTCCCCTTCTTTCCCTCTCTCTTGGTCACTCTCATTTCTCCTCTTCATACAGCTCTGAGCCAGAATCCAACAGTAAATGATGATCTGCCAAATATATAATTTCTGGCTTGGTAACAGTGAAAGGAAATGTGAAGGAATCCACAAAGAGAGCTGTCATATTTGAGGATGGCCCCAGGGAGGATGACATTGATGCTGTTATCTTTGCCACAGGCTGTAGGTTTGCCTTTTTTTATCTTGAAGATTACATCAAAGTGGTCAAAAACAAGATATCCCCATAGAAAAAGGTCTTCTCCCAACCTAGAAAAGTCAATTCTTGCTATCATAGGCCTTACTCAACCTTTAGGAGCCATTCTGTCCATTGCAGAGCTCCAAGGGTGCTGGGCCACTCATGTATTTAGAGGTAAGTGACTGTACAAATTTACTACTTAAATACTTGATGATGTTTAATTGTGTTTATGTACTTGCTTTTAAATAGCAGCATGTATGACTGAAATCATGAGGGTTGCATAATATCTGGCATAAAGTTATTACTAGAACATTTACTTTTAAGTGACTCTAAAGTAGTAATTTATAACCATAAACATATATTAGAATCACCTGGGATATTTTCCAAACTTAGAGATACTTTCATCTCATTCCTGGTGATGATTATTCAGTACTTCTGGGTGGGACAGGCATAAGATTTTAGACAAAATTGTTCCCCAGATGATTCCACTCATCTAAATTTTGGACAACTGCCATGTATTTGTGAAGTAAAAGAACGCCATCTTTCATTATATAGAATGTCAAATATAGAAATGGTGTGACTTGATTTCAGACAGCAAGATAACACCTGGTAGGACACTAGTCCAGAATGTAGAATATTCAATTTTCAAATGCTCACACCCCCTTTACATCCTTCTTTCAGTTTTGGCTAGGAGTACTAGAAAAAAACTTTGAGGTTTGAGATAGTAGGCTCAATATGAGTCAGCAGAGGATAAGGATTCTAAAAGGCATGATTAAATCTACCATCATAAATAAATATTATGTCCCAGAACACATAATTGTTCTCTAAATTGATCAGACTACCACCTGAAAACATTAAAAAAGTGAAACTGGAATTCATTGAATAAGGAGAGAGACAAGAATGATTTAAGAAATGTGAAAACATATCATTTGAAATACAGATGAATTTGCTGGAGAAGTTGAGGCAAAAGAAGTTAAGATCTGGGGGACATCTGAGAGTTCCCTTCAAATATTAGAAGGAATAACCTACTTAGTAGGGCAAAGAGACAAACTAGAACCAATGAGTGAAATCTTGAGGGTTGCATAATATCAGCTTAACATTAAAAAATAAAAAAGACAAGACCTTTTCCTTTTTTGTCCATATAAATTGTTTTTTTCTTAATTTGTTGTTTTTAGATATACATGACAGTAAGGTGTATTTTGACATATTATACATACATGGAGTGCAACCCATTCCAATTTGAATCCCATTCTTGTGGTTGAACATGATGTGGAGTTACACTGGTCTTGTATTCATATATAAGCATAGGAATGTTATATCTAATTCATTCTACTGTATTTCCCATTCTCATCCCTCCTCCTTTCCTCTCATTCCCAGTGAACATCCATACTTTTCCTCCCTACCCTCTCCTGTTATGAGTTATCATCCACATATCAGAGAGTACTTTGGCCTTTTATTACTTGGAACTAGTTAGTCTCTTTTTCTAATTTTTTTTGGTGTAGATGGACATAATATCTTTATATTATTCATTTTTTATGCAGTGTTGAGGATTAAACACAGGACCTCACACATGCTAACCAAGCACTCAAACATTGAGCCATAACCCTAATCTTGATTTATTTCACTTAGCATGATATTCTCTAGTTAAATCCATTTACTGGCAAATGCCATAATTTCATTCTACTTTATGGCTGAATAATATTCCATTGTTTATATATACCACTTTTCTTTATCTATTCATCTGTTGAAGGGCACCTAGGTTGGTTCCATAGCTTTGCTCTCAGAAATTGAGTGCTATAATCATTGATGTGGCTGTGTCACTGTAGTCTGCTGATTTTAATTCCTTTGAGTATAAACCAAGGGGTGGGATAACTGGGTCAAATGGTGGTTCCATTCCAAGTTTTCTGAGGAATCTCCATACTGCTTTCTACAGTGTTTGCACCAGTTTGCAGTACACCAACAATGTATAAGTGAACGTTTTCCCCTACATCCTTGCCAACATTTATTGTTACCTGTATTCTTGATATATTTGTGACTGAGATTAACTCTCAGTATAGTTTTAATTTGCATTTCTTTTATTACTAGAGGTGTTGACCATTTTTTCATATTTTTTGACCATTTGCATTTATTCTGTGAGGTGCCTGTTTGGTTCCTTTGCCCATTTATTGATTGAGTTTTTGGGGATTTTTGGTATTAAGTTTTTTGCGTTCTTTGTATATCCTGGAGATTAATGCTCTGAGGTGTAGATGGTAAAGATTTTATACCATTCTGGGAGCTCTTTTGATTGTTTTATTTGCTGCAAAGAAGCTTTTAATTTGATACCATTGATTCTTGATTTTATTTCTGCTTTAGAAGTCTTAAGGAGGATGTCAGTTCCTGTGCTGTCATGTCAGTGAGTTGGGCCTACTTTTTCTTCTAATAGGGGTAGAGGTTTTATTCTATTGCCTAGATCAACAAGACCTTTACTTGGGCAGCTTCTGAAATTGTGAGAAATCAAACATAATAGCAAAAGAATGTCACATGGCTAGATGGCCATTTGAACAGAGGTGAATGGAGGAGAGTTAAGCCTCAGAATAGAGAGAAGCCAGATGACTTTGAAGTTTCTTTCAAAAGAAGAAATTCTTTGATCCTATAATTATTATAATAAAATTTGTTATTATTACTAGTATTTAATTAAAACTATTCAGTGTTTTCATTGGAATTAAAGCTTACTCTTTACTAGTGAGATCCTCATGATGTCAGAGGGAAAAAATATAGTGCTATAAAGTTAATAGGTAAAAAACATCTTTCCAAATGCCTGACATTTCTTAATTTCTTACATTCTATGCAGTAGTTCATGTACTATTTAAAAGCCCTGGACCACCAAATGCAAGTAACCCATGGTTGGCTTAATTCTAGTCATAGTAAATGGAGATTTTAATTAGCTCAATTAAGTAAGGGGAGCAATTTTTTAACATAGGCCAGAGCATCTTAGTATGCTTGAAGCACATGGGACTTTTATTCCATGCCTAAGTAACTTGCTAAGAGAAATTGGAAACATGAGTATTTGGAAAAATCTGTATTATGGGTATGAGAGTAGGTGATTAGAAGAAAAACGTACAAAAATTTTAGCTTCTTATGGTAGCAGAAGCCTAGCACACATTCTTCCAGCTTTTGCAAAGAAGAAATCTTCAGAAGAATCCCTATGACTTTACCAAACTTCCAACAGGAACCCAGGAACCCTGAGTTTTTTATTCTAGCCATGGCTTACACGTCTACCTACCAAATTCTTGTCTTTCTCATCCTTGAATTTTATCTTCACTAGTTCATCTTTGACCTAGTTTCTCCTATTCTTTCAAGCCTGCCTAGCTCAGTCTGCCCTCTTCTTTGGTCTGTCTTCCCGCTACCAAGTCCCATTTTTCTTCTTCCTTCATTCTCTGGAATTATTGCCCTCTTGTCAAGGGAAATATTCCACCCTTCTCTATAACACTGAACCCACCTTCTTGCCATGAATGAAATCAAGTTTCTTTGTTCTTTGCCTGTTTTGCCAATCTCACAAGGGTTCTTTCATTCAGCAACTTTCTTTCCTTGAAAACCATATCAAGTTATACCAATTCTTTGTATTACCAGAAGGTATAATGTCATAGGGTAATATTTAGGTTCCACCACAGATTGGTATAACCTGCTTTTTCAGTTTCATTTTTTACTAGTCTTTACCACACATCAAGGCTTCTAAAATCACTGAATGACTTACTCACTAAGCAACAATATATCAGATATCATTGTACCCAGAGTTTTTGTTTATGATGTACTCTTCTTAGTATGCCCTCCCTTTACTTTCTGTTTATACAGGACAAACCTTTGAATATTTACTCCCTCCTTTATCAATATATTGAAAGCTCTTTAAATAATCATGTTTATTTACCTTTCTATTTCAAGGCTAGTTGAATGCCTAGCACATAAAAGATATCTTATAAATGTCACTTGTAATGAATACAGTATGGCCTTCAAGCAAATGAAGTTCTGAATTCTGTAGTATAAACTTCATAAGATCTCAGCTTATCAAGTGCCTTGGCCAATTTCTCTTCATGTTAAAAGGCTGAACTGGTCTGGAAGACCAGTACGGCAGCCATATCTCTTTCCTCTTGTAACCTTATACCACAATGTGCAGGGCAAACCAGGATTTCAGAAAGTCAGGATTACACAAATACATCATACCTTACTCCTGAGAGTAGATCTTGAAAGACCCATTACCATGGAGCTTAATTTAAGCTCGCTTCATTTCCACATTGTCTTGGGACCCTGGGAAAATAAACTTCAATTCCTCACTATTCTTCAACAACATCGTTCAGCAAACATTTACTGATATCTCAGTATACAGAATCTCCTAGGTACAAAAACAAAAACAAACAAACAAACAAAAAAAAAACAGAAAAACAGAAAATCCCTATTTTCATGGAACTCAGAGTCATAGAAGGAAAATAGAAACAAACATTTAATGTGTTCATATACATCAAAAAAATCCTTCTTAATTCCAGAAATCAAATAGATCACAACAAAATAATACTAGGTTATTTTAACACACCTCCCTCACCACTGGATAGTAGATCTTCCAAACAAAAATTGAATAAAGAAACCATAGATCTCAATAACACAATCAACAATTTAGACCTAATGGACATATATAGAATATGCCATCCAACCAAGAGTGAATACACTTTCTTCTCAGAAGCACATGGATCCTTCTCTAAAATAGACCATATATTATGCCACAAAGCTAATGTTAGCAAATACAAGAAGATAGAAACATTACCTTGTATTCTGTGAGATCATAATGGATTGAAATTAGAAATAAATGAAAGAGTAAAAAACAGAAACTACTCCAACACCTGGAGATTAAACAATATGCTGTTATATGATGAATGGATAACAAGATATTAGGAAGGAAATTAAAAAAATCTTAGAGGTAAATGAGAACAAAGAAAAATCATATCAAAATCAAAGGGACACTATGAAAGCAGTATTGAGAGGAAAATTTATTTCATGGAGCACATTCAATAAAAGAAGTAAAAAACAAATAAATGACCTAACACTACAGCTCAAAGCACCAGAAAAAGAAGAACACACCAACACAAAAAGTACTAGAAGACAAGAAATATTTAAACTCAGAGCTGAAAAAATGAAACTGAAACAAAGGAAAAAATACAAAAAATTGAGAATATAGTTGGTTCTTTGAAAAATAAACAAAACTGAAAAACCTTTAGTCACATTAACAAAGAGAAGATGAGAGAAAACCCAAATCACTAAAATTTGGAATGAACAAGGAAATATCACAACAGAAATGA
Source organism: Sciurus vulgaris (assembly GCF_902686455.1). NCBI lineage: Eukaryota > Metazoa > Chordata > Mammalia > Rodentia > Sciuridae > Sciurus > Sciurus vulgaris. Next base: position 1,016,469 of record NC_136474.1, on the reverse strand, counting down.
GTGAAATATGAAACATTATTAGAACCTATTTTGAAAATCTTTACTCAAACAAAATAGAAATTTCGAAGACATCAACAGGTATCTAGAGACATATGAATTGCCTAAACTGAATGAGGAGGACATAGACAATTTAAATAGTCCAATTCCAAGTAATGAAATAGAAGTCATCAAAAAAAAAAAAAAAAAAAAAAAAAAAAAAAAACCTACCAAAAGAAAAGTAACGGACCAGAGGGGTTCTCAGCCGAGTTCTAGAAAACTTTTAAAGAAGAGCTCATTCCAATACTTCTCAAAATATTCCATGAAATAGAAGAGGAGGGAACCCCCCCAAACTCATTCTATGAAGCCAATATTACCCTGATACCTAAACCAGACAGAGACACATTGAGGAGAGAAAATTTCAAACCAATATCCTTAATGAACATTGACACAAAAAATCTCAACAAAATTTAAGCAAATCACATACAAAAACATATTAAAAAGATAATGCACCATGATCAAGTGGGTTTCATTCCAGGGATGCAAGGTTGGTTCAACATCAGTAATCAATAAATTTAATTCACCATATCAATAGACTTAAAGTTAACAATCACATGATTATTTCAATAGATGCAGAAAAAGCATTTGATAAAGTACAGCACCCCTTCATGCTCAAAACACTAGAAAAAATAGGGATAGTGGGAACATTCCTTAATATTGTAAAGCCCATCTATGTTAAGCCCATGGCTAATTTCATTTTATTTATTTATTTATTTTTGGATTTCTGTCATTTAGTTTCTTTTTTTTATTGTAAACAAATGGGATACATGTTGTTTCTCTGTTTGTACATGGCATAAAGGCATACCATTTGTGTAATCATAAATTTCATACAGTAATGTTGTTTGATTCATAATGTTATTTTTTCCCTTCCCCCCACCCCTCCCACCCCTCTTTACCCTCTATACAGTAGTTCCTTCCTCCATACTTGCCCCGCTCCCTAACCCTAACTCTAACCCTAACCCTCTCTTTGTTAATGTGGCTAAAGGTTTATCAATTTTGTTTATTTTTTCGAAGAACCAACTATTTATTTTGTCAATTTTTTCTATTGTTTCTTTTGTTTCAATTTCATTGATTTCAGCTCTGAGTTTAACTATTTCCTGTCTTCGACTACTTTTGGGGCTGTTCTGTTCTTCTTTTTCTAGGGCTTTGAGCTGTAATGTTAGGTCGTTTATTTGTTGAGTTTTACTTCTTTTATTAAATACGCTCCATGAAATAAATTTTCCTCTAAGTACTGCTTTCATAGTGTCCCAGAGATTTTGATATGATGTTTCTTTGTTCTTATTTACCTCTAAGAATTTTTAATTTCCTTCCTAATATCTTCTGTTATCCATTCATCATATAATAGCATATTGTTTAATCTCCAGATGTTGGAATAGTTTCTGTGTTTTACTCTTTCATTTATTTCTAACTTTAATCCATTATGATCTGATAGAATACGTGCTAGTGTCTCTATCTTCTTGTATTTGCTAACATTAGCTTTGTGGCATAATATATGGTCTATTGTAGAGAAGGATCCATGTGCTGCTGAGAAGAAAGTGTATTCGCTCTTGGTTGGATGGTATATCCTATAAATGTCCGTTAAGTCTAAATTATTGATTGTGTTATTGAGATCTATGGTTTCTTTGTTCAATTTTTGTCTGGAAGATCTGTCCAGTGGTGAGAGAGGCATGTTAAAATCACCTAGTATTATTGTGTTATGGTCTATTTGGTTTCTGAAATTGAGAAGGATTTGTTTGACATACATGGATGAGCCACTGTTTGGGGCATAGATGTTTATGATTGCTATATCTTGCTGGATTATGCTTCCCTTAAGCAGTATGAAATGACCTTATTTATCCCTTCTGACTAACTTTGGCTTGAAGTCCACATTATCAGAAATGAGGATGAATACTCCAGCTTTTTTGCTGAGTCCATGTGCATGGTATGTTTTTCCCCATCCTTTCACCTTTAGTCTATGGGTATCTTTTTCTATGAGGTGAGTCTCTTGCAGGCAACATATTGTAGGATCTTTCTTTTTAATCCAATCTGCCAGTCTATGTCTTTTAATTGATGAATTCAGGCCATTAACATTCAGGGTTATTATAGAGAAATGATTTGGTTTCCCGGTCATTTGGTTCATTTTTAAAATTTTGTTTATTTATTTGTTTGACACAACTTGTTTCCTCCTTTATTTGACAATTCCTTTAGGATAATTCCTCCCTTTGCCGATTTGCTTCTTTATTTTTCATCTCTTCCTCATGGAATATTTTGCTGAGAATAGTCTGCAATGCTATCTTTCTTTTTGTAAATTCTTTTAGCTTTTGTTTATCATGGAAGGATTTTATTTCATCGTCAAATTTGAAGGTAAGTTTTGCTGGGTATAAGATTCTTGGTTGGCATCCATTTTCTTTCAGGGCTTGAAAAATGTTGTTCCAGGCCCTTCTAGCTTTTAGGGTCTGGATTGAAAAATCTGCTGATATCCTTATTGGTTTCCCCCTGAATGTAATTTGGTTCTTTTCTCTCACAGCCTTTAAAATTCTGTCTTTATTTTGTATGTTAGGTATTTTCATTATAATGTGCCTTGGTGTGGGTCTGTTGTAATTTTGTGTATTTGGAGTCCTATAAGCCTCTTGAACTTGATTTTCCATTTCATTCTTCAGATTTGGGAAATTTTCTGATATTATTTCATTGAGTAAATTGTTCATTCCTTTGGCTTGTTTCTCTAGGCCTTCGTCAATCCCAATAATTCTTAAATTTGACCTTTTCATGATATCCCATAGTTCTTGTAGATTCTGTTCATGATTTCTTACCATCTTCTCTGTCTGTTCACCTTTGTTTTCAAGGTTAGATATTTTGTCTTCAATGTCTGAGGTTCTGTCTTCCAGGTGTTCTATCCTATTGGATATGCTTTCTATGGAATTCTCAATTTGGTTTATTGTTTTCTTCATGTCAAGGATTTCTGTTTGGTTTTTTTTCAATATCTCCATCTCTTTATTGAAATGATCTTTTGCTTCCTGTATTTGCTCTTTTAACTGTCGATTGGTGCAATCATTCAATGCTTGTATTTGCTCTTTCATCTCATCGTTTGCTTCTCTGATCATTTTAATTATGTACATTCTGAACTCCTTTTCTGTCATTTCTTCTGCCATGCTGTCATTGGGTTTTATTGATGTAACATCTAGATTTGTTTGCAGCATTTTCTTTCCTTCTTTTCTCATATTGTTCAGGAATCAGTGGACCGCTGAGATATTGCAGATTTTCTCTATTGACTTACAATGTCCCTGAAGATTTCTATATATATATCCCCTCTTAGCCTTCAGTAGGCTGAGTCTTGGAGGAAGTTGATAATGTGGTGCTCCACAAGGAAGCTGCTTCTCCAGGAGTGGTGGCCTTCAGGTGGGGTATAATCCGTGCTAGTGGGCAGAGGTGCCTCCACTTGTTGATCAATGGTCATCCAAAGGGGACCTAGGCTGCAGGCTGAGGCAAGGCCTGTTTGAGCCTGAGTCTCTGGTTTTACCATCCTTGTGGGGAACCTCACCTGACAGGGAAGACTCACCCAGTGGGGAGGTCTCGCTGCTCAGTTCCCTCCTAGAGGTTCCCCTCAATTTACAGCCACTGCCTGGGCTGGGCTGCCTTCCTCTGCAAAGTTCCCATGGGACCGGCCCTACCTCCTGGGCCTGGGAGCCTCACCCTTCGCAGATGAATCTCCTTAGGCTGCCCCTCCTCAGAGAATCTGCCCGCAGGCCTGGAACCTTCGCTCCGCCCTAAGCCTGTCTCTGTGCGGCTGTTCCACCCAGAAGCCTCCTAGATCCTGGGACCCTGCTCTGCACCTAATCGCCTGGCTATGCGGCCCCTCCTCTGAGCAGCCACCTGGGGCCCCGAACAATCGCTCTGAGTCCCAGAGACCCGCCACAGGCCTCTTCCTCCAGACAGTCGCCCAGTATTCCGGTGCGGTCACTAGGAGTCCAAGAAACTCACTTCGTGCCTCCTCCTCCCACCAACCACCCGTAGCCCTGGGCAATCAATCACTTCGAGTCGAAGTGACCCTCCCCTTTCCTCCTCCTTCTCCAGATAACCCCCCGGGTGTTCAGGAGTGGTGGCTCTGAGTTGCTCTGAATCCACGTGATCCGCTGCACAGGTCCTCTGGGCAACCCCCCGGAGCTCTGGTGCAGCCACTCAAGACCAAGCGACCCACCATGCTTCTCCTCTAGGCAGCCCCCTGTGTTCAGGAGCTGTCACTTTAAGTCCAAACAACTCACCACTCGCCTTCTCCTCTGAGCATCCGCCTGGAGTGCTAATGCAGTCACTGCGAGTCCTAACGACCTGCCGTGCTCCTCCTCCTCCTACTCCTCCGGGCAGGCCCCGGTGTTCAGAAGTGGTCTGAGTCCAAACAGCTCGCCACACAGCCCCTTCTCTGGCAACCGCCTGTAGCTCTGGTGTAGTCACCCCGAATCCAAGCGGCCGCGCTCCTCTTCCTCCTCCTCGTCCTCAGGGCAGGCCCCAGTGTTCAGAAGGAGTCGTTCTGAGTCCAAACAGCTCGCAGTGGAGCTTCTCCTCTTGCAACCGCCTGTAGCTCTGGTGCAGTCACTACAAATCCAAGTGGCCACGTTCCTCCTCCTCCTCCTCAGGGCAGGCCCCGGTGTTCTGAGTCCACACAACTCTCCTCGCCACTCCTCCCCTGGGCAGCCGCTGGAGCCCCAGTGGTGGCTCCGAGTCCCAGCGCTGTGCCAAGCGGCCTCCTTTACGGCGCTCCCAGTTGTCCGATTTCACTGCTCCAGAGGGGGGAGGGGTGTCTCGCCGGCAGCTCTACTTCACAAAGTTTCCTGCATTCCGGGACCACCGTCCCATCCGGGATGCCTTCCCAACGGGTGAGAGTCACCCGGCTGCTTTGAATTGGTCCCACGTGTCTCAATATCTCCTCTTTTGAATCCTGAGTCCTGGAGCAACATGAAATGAAGCCACCCTCTAGGCTGCCATCTTGAAACCCGTAATTTCATTTTAAATGATGAAAAACGGAAAGCATTCGTCCTAAAAACTGGAACAAGGCAGGGATGCCCTCTTTCATCACTTGTATTCAATATCATCCTTGAAACTCTAGCCAGAGCAATTAGAGAGACCAAAGAAATTAAAGGGATAGGAACAGGAAAATAAGAACTCAAACTATCCCTATTTGCTGATGATATGATTATATACTTAGAGGAAACAGGAAATTCCACCAGAAAACTTTTAGAACTGATAAGTGAAGTCAGTAATGTAACAGGATATAAGATCAATGCACATAAATCTAATGCATTTTTATACATAAGTGATGAATCTTTGGAAAGAATAATTAGGAAAACTACCCTATTCACAATAGCTTTGAAAATAATAAAATACTTGGGAATCAATCACACAAAAGAGGTGAAAGACCTCTACAATTATAACTACAGAACACTAAAGAAAGAAATTAAAGAAAACCTTAGAAGATGGAAAGATCTCCCATGTTCTTGGATAGGCAGAATTAATATTGTCAAAATGGCCATACTACCAAAAGTGCTATACAGATTCAATGCAATTCCAATTAAAATTCCAATTACGTATCTTACATAAATAGAGCAAGCAATTATGAAATTCTTATGGAAGAATAAGAAAACCAGAATAGCTAAAGCAATCCTTAGCAGAAAGAGCAAAGCAGGGGGAATGCAATACTAGATCTCCAACTCTACTACAGAGCAATAGTAATAAAACGGCATGGTATTATTACCAAAATAGTAAAGTAGATCAATGGTTCAGAATAGAGTACATGGAAAGAAACACAAATAAATACAATTTTCTCATACTAGAGAAAGGGGCCATAAATATGTAATGGAGAAAAGATAGCCTCTTCAACAAATGGTGCTGGGTGAATTGGAAATCCATATGCAACAGAATAAAACTAAACCCATATCTCTCACCATGCTTGAAACTAAACTCAAAATGGATTAAGGACCTCAGAATCAGACCAGAGACCCTGCAGATTATAGAAAAAAAATAGGTCCAAATCTTCTACTTGTTGACTTAGGACCAGACATCCTCAACAGGACTCCCATAGCACAAGAAATAAAAGCAAGAATGAATAACTGGGATAGATTCAAACTAAAAAACTTACTCTTAGCAAAGAAAAACTATCAGCAATGCAAAGAAAGAGCCTACAGAGTGGTAGAAAATTTTTGCCAACCATACTTCAGATAGAGCACTAAACTCCAGAATCTATAAAGAATTCAAAAAACTCTACACCAAGAATGCAAATAACCCAATTGACAAATGGGCTAAGGAAATGAACAGACACTTCACAGAAGAAGATCTACAAGCAATCAACAAATATTTGGAAAAAATGTTTAACATCTTTAGTAATAAGAGAAATGCAAATCAAAACCACCCTAAGATTCCATCTCACCCCAATTAGAATGGGGATTATCAAGAATACAAGCAACAACAGTTGTTTATGAGGATGTGGGGAGAAAGGGACACTCACATATTGCTGGTGGGGCTGCAAATTAATGCAGCCACTCTGGAAAGCAGTGTGGAGATTTCTTAGAAAACTTGGAATGGAACCACCATTTGACCCAGCTATCCAACTCCTTGGCCTATACCCAAAGGACTTAAAATTATCATACTACAAAGATACAGTGACATCAATGTTCATAGCTGCTCATTTCACAATAGCTAGGTTGTGGAACCAACCTAGATGTCCTTTAATTGATGATTAGATAAAGAAACTGTGGTATACAGATGTGCAATGGGATATTACTCAGCCATAAAGAATGATAAAATTATGGCATTTGCAGGCAAATGGATAAAATTGGATAATATCATGCTAAAGTGAGATAAACCAATCTCAAAAAACCAAAGGATGAATGATCTTGCTGATAAGTGGATGATGACACATAATGGAGGGTGGGAGTGTTTAGTGTTAGGGTTAGGGAAGAGGGCAAGAATGGAGGAAAGAAGGACTGTATAGAGGGAAAAGAGCGGTGGGAGGAGTGGTGGGAAGGAAAAAAGTAACAGAATGAACCAAACAATATTACCCTATGTAAATTTATGATTACACAAATGGTATGCCTTTACTCCATGCACAGAGAAACATGTATCCCATTTGTTTACAATAAAATAAATAAATAAATACAGAAAAAAGAAATATTCCTGGCCTATTAAAAAAAAACTATTTCAAAATTAAAAATTTCTTTGAATAACGAAATGTATTTATTTGATTCAGAAATTGACCCAGAGCTACAGTATAGTGAAATTTTCTTGGAGGAAGAACATTAACTATTGCATTCATTTATATTACTGTTTTTAACTGATTACTCTCAAATTAAGTTGATCTAATAAAACATAATCTAACTTACCAGAGCGAATTTTGCCTCCTTTGCTGAGTAAGTATTGACTGTAATTGTATTGACTGAGAAATGGTGATAAAACGTCAAAAGACAGTTTCTTCAATGCACGTAGTTAAGATTTCTTGTATCTGAGAACATGAAGCCAGAGGTCCCCTCAAATGACATTTATATTTAGGGCAACTACATACATAACTAAGGTGATATTACTTAATACTTGGCCTGCCTTTTTATTTGTGGCTAATAGTAATTCAGTAATAACCATTCTCTAGACACCTACTTGGAAATTCCCAAAGTGTACGATTTTCCATGCTTCTGTATATTCTTTTTTTGTACTTTCAGAAACTTCTCCAGCTAAATAATACCTCCATCATCTTCAAGATTCAATTCATCTGTTTTCTCTTCTCTGAACCCTAATATGAAATACTGGGCTCCTTAGTGCTTTTACTACACCTCTTGAATATCCTTTTCAAACTATGTGATAACAGTTCTCTCACATGGTTCCTCTTTTAATTAGTAAACTCTTGGGAGGCAGACAGTTTGCAATCAATTTATGTGTTCTTAGTGTCTAATGTAGTGCCTGGAACACAGTGAAGCATCCATAGATTAATTAATTGAATGAATACATGTAACATGGGATATAAAATCGAGTTTTTAGAGACTTGAATAGTGAACAACACTTTAAGAAAACATTAAGGAGATCAGGGGTGCTTAACATTTTGAAATGTCTGTGGGGCAAACGTTCTTTCAGAAGATATCCTGGAATAGATCACTGATCTAAGTCAGTACATAATATTCTGTTGTGGTTTAAAACACAAGTGTCTTTCTGTAACTTATATACTCAATCAAATAGGTCTTTTAAAAACTCAGGATCAACATAAAAAGCAAAGTGGTGTATATGTCTTCTTCATTCTCATGCTGCCTAGAATTCCTCATTGCTGTTTCTCTTTACTTTCTCATATCCTCCTGCTCCTTAGAAGTACTGGCCACTATCTCTCCTCATTGTAGTTATTTCAGACCCATTTACTACTCTTCATTCTGTAAATATTTTAGTATAAAGCTTTGTGCCTTCTTCTGCAAACATAACTACACCTGCAGTTGACTTTAGTATCTTGGTAATAACTTTTATCAATCCAACATATTAGTTAGGATTAGGTTTGGCTATATATAATAGAAAAGCTCCATAAGATGATGTGAATGAGACTGAAGCTTATTTCCCTCTCATATAAAAAAGTCCAGAGGTAGACAGGCCTGCCTGAAACATAACAGCTCCATAGTTCTTTTTTCTGCTGTACTATTCTCAGCTACCTCATAGTCCAAGGTGAGTGCTGGATTTCAGCCATTATATGAAAAGCCACACAGAAGGAGGAGAAATATAAGAGCACATCTTTATTTTAAGGAGATTTAACAGAAGTTCCATATAGAATTTCCACTTAGATCTCACTGGAAGAATATAGTCACATATCTAGCTCCCAGGGAAGCTAAGAAAAGTGTCTTCATACAGAAAGGCAACATACAAAGGTTATTAAAAAGAAAGAGGAAATGAATATTAAAGTGGGCCTTTAGCACTCTCTGTCATCTCATTTTCAGTTGTGTAACCTTATTCCAATTATTTTATGATCCATCTCACCTCACCTACCTACACTTTGGTCATATCTAAGACAGTGCTAATAACTGCAACAGCACTGAAATCTCAATGTCAAACATCCTACTATCCAAACCATCTCTTACCTACTAAGCTCATCCCCTCTGGTACTTACTGCCATCAGCCAGTTCTTTGATTCCACTGGTTCCTCCATCAATCTGCTCTTCATTTCCAGACCAACATGTTTAAAATCCACCACCCAGCATCATAATCCAACCCTGATATGCACTCTCAACTCCTTTGTTCCCTTCTCCATACCTGCTTGGATAAACTTTACCTTTGGTATATACCCACACCCAAAAAGCTAAATATAATAAGACAAAAATACCACTATGGTGGACTGACTTGTTTTAAATTCATAACCACCAACCATACCTAGACCTTCACTACAGTCTGCCACTCACACTTAGGTTTTCTAGTCAATTCTCTATCCTACTATTTTAGTTGATTATTTCACACCTCCTACTTGTTCAAACTTCAAACACTTGTCTCCTCTCCTCAGTCAGCTAAGTGAGTCCTCCTCCTCACTTTGCTGCTGCTTTTCTTCCTTTAAGAGAACAGAAGCAAGGCTCAGGATATAGTTCAGTTGGTAGAGTGCTTGCCTCACATGCATATAAGCCCTGAGTTCAATCCCCATTCAGTCCCCAGGGAAAGACAAAGGAATTGGAGGTGAGGGGGGAAAAAGTAAGGATAAACAAAAGGAGGTACTCAGGCCATCAAGAATGTGGAGGGGTGAGCAAGCAGTTGTGGTAAAATTGCACCTCTTCCCTTAAACTGTTTTTGATCAACAGCAAGAAGATGAGTTCATAAAGAAAGAGAGCAAAGGATGGGGGATGCAGTGTATATTAAGTAGATTTTTCAACTTCATAATACAAGAACTGACTTTACAACAAACTGCCACTCACTCAGAAACCATGGCCTGTATGACTTGGAGTTCCCCAGCTTTGGCTGCCTTCCCTATCACTACGCCTAAGTGGCATATCTTGTTAGAAATGTAGTGAGCAGTATTCCTGTACTCTTCACTCAGCAAATGTTTACTGATATCTTGCTCTCTACACAGTGTGTGCAGAATATGAAAAGGGATCAAATCTGGATTTATGATGTTATCAGCTGTCAAAGCAGTGATTCTCACACTTTAAAATATACTTGTTAAAATGCAGATTCTGGTTCTCTACATGAGGATGGGATCTTGGATCCTGCTTAGATTGTAACAAGCTCCCAGGTGATATGTGAATGCTGCTGGTCTGTATATATCACATATGTTGAGTAATAAAGGTTTCTTGTAGGGAATGATAAGTCCATTATCATAAAATCTTGGACTCCTCTCAACCCTAGAATTATCTGTGACATTTTTACACATTTTGTGTGCCTTCTAATTTTTTTTTTTTATTGCTTTCTCTTGGAGTTTATTTCTTCTGGAGGTAATCATTGCAAAAATGCTATTTCTTAGCTTATAAGAGCATTTTCCTTCTCTCCTTCTAACAATTCACTAATTTGTCAGGGTCTATCTACTATTAGACACTCCATTTTGAATTATTCCCCAGGACCCCAATTCAGGCTAACTAGTCCATCCTGTGGCTCTGCACAGTATCAGCCTCAAACCTTGACCTCTACTTCCCTCTGCCTGGAGATGAAGTCCATGGTATTGTTCCTCTCCAGGTCACCACTTGGAGAAATGTGTCTCATAAAATGTTTCAGCACACTTGTGGGTGAGTGAGGCAGCCATAGAGAAAGCTACACCTGTCCTGTGGCACCGAGCCCCTGACGTCCTCCCAGCTGTCCACTTGCCAGGCAGTGGGGCCCACAGCTCTGGTGCTTCGGGCATGGCGTCCCCACAGGGCGGTCCCTGTCCAATGCCCCTACATGGCACTGGATGCTGTGCACACCCACCATTGAGGCGGCAACAGCTAGAGAGGCGGGCAGGCGGGCAGGGGAGCCAGGGTGCGTGTGGCAGGAGGGTGCAGGAGTGGCCTCACACCACAGGCCTTGTAGCCATTTTTGGAGGAAACCCAGATCCCTGGCCATGGGTGCGGCTTCAATTTCAATAACTTTATTGCTGGCCTTGCCTGCCCGACAGCCAATGTGCCAGTGGTCCCAGGAAGAGGGAACACATTCCTGGAGGTGATGGGGTGCAGAAGTGGGTGAGGTACTGTGGGGGAGTCCCAAGGGCAGGTTTCCAGAGTGGGGGAGGCAGGAGACACAGGGGACTTGCGGGAGTCCCTGTAGGCCGGGAGGTTTGGGACCACGGGGCACAGTTTTCTGAAGCGGGGATTTCCTTTCCAGGTCCCCAGGTGCAGAGGCGGGACTGGGGTGTCCCTGGCTTGGCCACTGGGGTGTTTGTTTCCCACCGATTGTAGCTCTCTGCACCACGTGGCCCCCGAATTGAGCTGCAGCCATAGGAAAAACCACCAGCAACCGGGTGTCTGGGGAGCGTCACGGCACCAAGGCTGCATACTCGGAGGGTGACACGGTCATGCCCCAGGCAAGGAGCACAAGATCATGGTGGGGAGCATCAGCAACCCAGGCATCTTCAGCTTGCTGGACTCCAAGGTACTCGTCTCCATGTCCCCTACCGTGTTGATGCAGCTACTGCTTGGTTTCCGGACTCCTCCTCCTTTCCTTGGCTCCTTTTTATCACACTGAACTGGGTTACAGGATTTTTCTTTTTTTTTTAATTAAAGGAATATTCCAGGGAGGGAGGCGTTGGATCATAAATTCTTCTTGTGGTGCCGCCTAAATATAAGGCAGACATGGCTTTCTTGTTTTCTTGGTGGTTTGACCAAGACTTGAGCCACATATTTATGGCAGGAACCATAGACATTTCCCCCACCCTAACCATCCTTGGTTCTTTTAGCAATTTATAGGTTGTAATCTTTGGTGGAAAACTTGAGGGTGTAGATTGAGCCACTGCTTAAATTTTCCTTGAAATGTCTAAGTGTTTTTTTTTTTTTTTTTTCCTTGAATTTTCTGTTTGGATCCTTTTTGCTCTTTTAGGAACTCTGCACTTTGGGTCCTTTTCCCCTTTGTCATGGCTGTGAGCACCCACCACTTGTTAACTAGAATAGTTATAATATATAAATATTCTATATAATCATCTAGACTTGGAGATCAATAAAGGGCATCATTTAGTTGATTGTTCAGTTTCTGTCCTATATTTTGTAGTTGTGGTGACTGTGCTTTCAGGCCAGCTTCTCAAGTGGGAGGGCCAGTGATCCCCAGATAGCTCCACTCCACAGTTGTCCTTCAAATTTTTTCCTTAGCCTAAAAACAACAATTCATTACTTCCCTGAAAATCTTGCTTTCAATTGAAGGAGTTACAGGAAGAGGTCAATTGTGTTCCCCTCCTAACAGAAAAGACAGATGGAGCTGACAGCAATGCGATTACATTGTTTCTAATAACTTAGAAGTGTCAGGAAAAATACATTTAATTCTTTCTGGTAGGCTGTTCAGGGGTGAAATAGAAAAATGGAGGGATTGAGGCAATTGGCGAATATGTTTGAGGCTCTAGAGAGAAATTAGTTTTGTTTGCCACAGCAGTAGTACATGGAATTTGGATGCTGTGGTTCATTTTTTTGGATCCCAATTGAGAACATCATCAGAGAGGTAGAAATAAGAGTGGTGGAAAGGAGCATTTTATGGGGCTTTTTCTCCATTTTTTTCTTTCTTCTTCCATTTCAGAACTTCTTCCTCATCATGTGGTCTGTCTACCCAGCCATCTACATTTACTTCTTTAAAGCTTTCCCAAGGTGATCAACCTCATTGCATTTTTACCTCTTTCCCTACTTCAATAACTCAGGATTTAAGTACATTGTATTTGTCAAAACATGACTGAAGTCGTTGGTGTCCTGAATTAAAGTCAAATTGTTCTGTGTGAATTGGGGCCTATTGTGGATCATTCTTTCCCTCACTCCAATCTTGCCATTTGGAAAACAAGAAAATGGTTCATATAATTCTTATGGTCCCACCCAAATCTAAGAGTTTTTGAGCTACCCTTTTCTTCCCTCTGTATTTTACTAAAGCCTCTTCAAACTATAATTTTAAATGTTGTTTTGCCTCTTTTATCAGTGGTTCTGCTGTTTTACTTAAAGCAATCAACCTTTATTCTAGTCAGCTGCATTCAATCCTACCACAGAAATGTCATATAATAAATGGAAGGGCTTTGCTTGAAATGTTGGAGCATTAGTAGTTTGTGGCTTTCAGATTCTAAATGAAAAATCCTAAGTTGTAGAATAACTTATAGAAACAATGGAAGTGAACCCTCCATTGGATGCCAGCCTTTTTCAGCAGACTAATTCAATGGTTCTCAATCTTATTTTTGTATTGGAATCACCTGAGATTTGTTTAAATACTTTATGGAAAATTTGAATCATTTACAAAGTAGGGAGAACAGTATAATGAACTGTGTGTGCCTCTCACCAAGTTTACAGATTGATCAAATCATGAATGAATGCATATCATTTATACCCTAATCTACAATTCCTCCACCAACTTTTTTTCCACCAATTTTTTGAAGCAAATTCCAGATGTTATAACAAATTATGATGTACCTCAAAAGATGAGGTTTTTTCTCCATTTTAACATAATCACAGTCTTATCTGGGATGATTTTAAATATAGATTCCCAGGTCCTATGTCTGAATCAGAATCTTAGGTTATTTTTACGCATATCCAAAATTTCCTGTCAAATGCAGCCAGTCACACAGAATGCAATGCTTTTAGAATGTGGATACTAGATTTTCTTTTATGGTAATTCCATGTAATATTGTAAAAGCCTCTTCAGTTTTCTTTTTTCAGATTTTTTCTTTCTTTTAGTTAATTAAGTAATTAATCTGTGCTTCTGGGGCTGGAACCCAAGGCCTCATGCATTCTAGGCAAGTGCTCTATCACTGAGCAACATCCCCAGAACTTGAATTTTATTTTAGATCATGTGCCTGGTTTCTCAGAGTGTAGTTTTGAAGAATAGTGAGAGACAGTATGGAAAGTGGACTTTTCCATTCCCCACAAATGGAAAAAATCATAAGTAAATAAGCTAGTCTTTTTTTTTTAATGCACTTTATTTTGTTTGATAATATCATTACTTAACAGTGTAAAGTCCCTTTTACCTGTTACCAGTTTAAGGCAGGCCTTAGCAAATATTTTCTGTAAGGGACCACATGGTGAATATTTTAGACTATGTGTTAGGGGCAGTTATGGCCCGTCATTAGCTCCTAGAAAAACGCCCCGCAGACATAGGTCTCACACAAGGAACTTTTATTTTATGTGGATGTTTCATGTCTGCTCAGGGGGAAAGGAAAGAAGAAAAGAGAGAACGTGGCGCAAGATTTCTCTCACACATAGGAATTTCGCGGGCTGAGAGGAACCAATCTCGGAGGAGAATTCTTACAGACTGACTGATGAACCAATGACATATTAGAACATAACATAGGAGGCAGGAAGATTAGGCAGCATAAGCCGGAAATTCCTGTAATGTGAGAGGCAGGAAGAACGCAGACTGACAGGTGATGGGGAGGCTGGAAATTCCTGTAAAGGGAGAGGTGGGCGGAACACAGATTGACAGGTGGTTGGGAGGCCAGATTCCTTACACTATGTAGATAATACAGTCTTTCTCAACTGCTTCCATGGTGGTGTGAACACAGGTGTAGATAATAGGCATACACATGAGTGTAGCTATTTTTCAGTTAAAGTTTTATTAACGCACCTGGCTTACTGGCTGCAGTTTGCCAACGACTGGTCTAAAGGGATGGTAATAAAAAAGAACTAAGGAGTTAATATTTTTCAGAATCCTGCAAACTTTTTTTGATTATAAAATTGTTTTTGTTAAAGGAAAATGATTTTATTGTCTTTTGCTGTTTGAGATGCCAAAATTTGCATTCCTATACCTCAAACAGAATAAACCTGTCACAGGTGAGCAAGTATGATTTCATAATCATTTTTTTGTTCTAGTATTGCCTCTCACTAGCTGGACCAAGTCCTCTACCACTAAGCTACATTCCTACCCACTATTACTACATTTTATAAAATCAATGATCTTTTTTTTTAATTTTAATCAATTAACTGATTAATTTGTGGTTCTGGGGCTTGAACCCACGGCCTCACATAGGCTAAGTAAGTGCTCTGGCACTGAGCTAATTCCCCAGATCTTTAACATAAATTTTTTAATGTCCCCTCTTTGTGTAACTTATTAGCTAAAATAGAGTTTTTAATTTTTTATGAAGTTTGGTATCTGTAACTTTCTTTACAGTTGCTGTTTATAGTTGCTTATGAACAATATATACCTGGCTTAATTTTTAAAAATATAGCCACTTTTGTTTCATTTTTTTCCCTCCCTTAAGAGGTACTCAGAAGCATGTTATAATTGCCTGCCTATGAATTAAACTGGCAGTAGGGAGCAGGGTTTTCTTTTTCTTTCTTTTTTTTTTTTTTAAGGTCAATCTTAAGGATCTGAAAGAGTAAGTAATATATGCAAACTCAAAAGTTAGACTTTGATTATGCAGCACTTGAGCATAAGCCACTTGACCATTTGTGGTTCAAGATGAGCTCTTTTCATATGGTTTGTAAAAATCTGATTTATTCTAATTTTAAGGCTTATTTCCTTAGCTGAATCCTACACCCCTCTCTACTCTAAGAAGGACAATGACCTTTTTAAGAATTCTTGGGTCACAATTCATTCTATGGATAACCTATTCCTTCTTACAGCTCCCTGGGTACAAAGAGTTTGTATCATGGCAGCAGGATTTGGATGATTCCATAAAGCCCACCCAGCAGGACCAGCCTACTGTTATCCACTGGTCTGAAGGAGGCAAGGAGGTCTTCATTTCTGGGTCTTTCAACAACTGGAGCACCAAGATTCTACTGATTAAGAGGTGAAGATAAGTGTTTTGGTTGAGACTGCGGGATCCAGGAATACAGCCTGACCTGTTGTCCTTTCTATTAAGAGTGAACAGGCTGGACTTTCCACCTCCACCCACTAGATGCTTTCTTTGGAATATGTCCTATTCTGTAACCACTTAGTATCTATGGCATTGTTTTTTAACCTCATTGGGAGTCAGATGCTTTACCACTTAGAATATCATTACCTCAAGGGAATTAATAATAGCTTTGTTGGTGCATTTTTTAGGATGGTGTGGCACAGGTCTTTTCTATGTTTGGAGGAAGCCTGTAACTGACAGAATCTGTTGCTGTGACTTCTACACTAAAGCAAAATGCACTGTAAAATTTAAGGTGGTATTGTTATGTGGTACTTGCAGAGTAAAGATGAATTAACTGATTATTAGAATGGCCCAGATAACCAGATAGGTCATTTTTCAGTAATTATTCACCAAAATATGGAAAGTACCTTAAGGTCTCCTATATCCTAAATCTGTTAAGGTGCTTATACTTGTGAGGGATCTGTTCTGCTACAGCAAAATAGTTATACCAAGTTGCACCATTTTGGGAGATTATTGACTATTTTTTTTCTAGGCATTGGTTTAAGAAACAAAGTTGTTGGAAGTGTTAGAAACATATGTCCAAGATGATATAGATAAAGAGATTGGATGTATATATTATTTTTTACACAAGGGACACAGTGGCTTAGGATTATGGGAAGTCATTGGTATAATACTATAATTACCACTTCATTTTCTATATTCTGTCTTCTTAAAGAAGACCTTCTGTTTTCTTCTACAGCCATAATGACTTCATTGCCATCTTGGATCACCCTGTGGGGAGAGAACCAAAACAAGTTTTTTGTAGTTGGACAGTGGGTTCATGATCCATCAGAGGTAAGGCTTTGACCTCCAAAGGTCACCATGACTTAGCAGCCTCATTTTAACTATCATTGCTCTCTGAATTGATGGTAGCAGTTCCCTTACACTAAAGGATTTCTCTCAATAAAAGATGGAGATGCTGAGCATGATTATTTGTAACCTTCAGTAGACTCAGAGAGGAGGATGGGTGGAAGAGGATTTGAAAAGGGAATTCAATATTTTTTTTTCTGCTTATTGTTTCAGCCTATGGTTACCAGTCAAGTTGGCATGATTAACAATTTGACTTATGTCAAGAAATCCAATTTTGAGGAGTTTGGTGCTCTAAAACTAGATTCTATGGAAAGTTCTGAGACATGTTGTTGAGATAATTTTATAATATTTCTTCTCTTTTGCCTTGTCTTTCTTGTAACACAGAAGTGGTTTTAAAATTTCCTTCTTGAAAGTAATCTATTAATTTTTTTTTATTTCCATTTCTTCAGAGGAATCTTCTGAATCCTTTATATATGTGCACATATTTCTTATATAAATATTTAGATTCTATTCTTTATACCAAAAAAGTCTTATTCTAGTGTACCTTAACTTTTTAACCAAGTATCTACAGTAAGACATTTATTTTGCATTGCAGACCAATACACACATACACAGATATACAGAAGTGTAATATGTGGTATAATGTTTGCCTTTATTCCATGTGATGTATTATTTTCTGTTTTTTAAAAATATTTATTTATTTTGGTACTGAAATTGAACTCAGAGACCCTCTACCAACTGAGCCATAATCACAACCCCTTTTATTTTGAAACAGGGTCTCACTTAATTGCTGTCTGGCCTTGAACTTGAGATCCTCTTGTGTCAGTCTTTTGGGTCACTGGGATTACAGGCCTGCCACAGCACATGGCTGCTATTGTATATTTACAGCCTATTAGTAGACTATAACCTATTGTTTGAAAACTCTTTCTAGTAATATTTCAAGTTTTCCATTGACCTTTGGTGGTATCACCCAGCAGAGACTAGATGTGCCTTGTTTGTCTTACTAAGATGCCTCAGCCTAGTCTGCCAGTTTGATAAATTGGTTGGCAGTTCTGAGTTTTCTGAGACCCTACAAGTATAGTAGTCATTGGAGAAAAGTCACTTAAAAAACAACAACCACACACACAATATCAGGCAATTCTTTTGCATATAATCAAAATTTTGGAAATTTTTGATTTAAAAATTCTCCTGGTATGGGAAAAGATCTCTATACACACTTGTTTCTTTTTCTTTTTTTTTTTTCTTGCAGTGCTGAGGATTGAACCCAGGGCCTTGTGATAATATAGCTGAGCTATATCCCTAGTCCCTTTTGTTTCCTATAATATTATTTTTTCCAAGACCTTCATCTCTACTTAATTTACTATGTCAGTAATGCAAATATTCTCCAAACCACATTCATAATTACTGTTTTGCTACTTTACAGTAAGAGCTATGCCTGTCTAAGGAAATGTGCACTGTATTTACACTGAGTATTCTTCTTGCTTTGAGTTCAAAACCTACCTCTGCTACTAAGTAGTTTTACCATTGTGGACAAGGCCCTCAATTCTTTTGATTCTGTATGCCATGACAGTAATATCAGCGGTTGGACTCAGTGTTTCTCAGCAATCACAAGTACTGAAGTGGAACATATTAATAATCACAGGGCATAAGAGTGACATGTTGTTTCTAAAACTGCATAGTATAATAATTCTTTAGAAAATTTTGGATAATAATGTTTTTATTACATAAGCCATCAAAGTTAAGCTACACATTCTTTTTGACTAGTGGGCAGAGAATTAAAAGGGTTTAAAGATACCAAATTAATTTATGAGGCCACTGGTAACTGTATTTTTGCATTATATGATTCTGGCAAAGCAACCAATGAATAGTCAATCATAAATATACAGAGAGAATACCAGCATACTTTTGATATTTCTCACTTTCCTCTTTCTCCTAATTTTCCAATCCATTCAGGTAAACCTTAGGATACATTTTTATTAGGTTCTAATTTGCACTAAGTTTAGTGTAGCCAGTTACTTAACCAATTTGTATTGTTTTGGATGATGATGATGATGATAAGGAAATTTTAAAAAGACTATTCTGTGTACTTCCCAGCAGTGTTTTGTGGATTACATGACATAATAATTGGATGTGCTTTGGAAAGCTTTTAAGATATTGTATAATATTTGTATTTATTGTATAATATTGTATTTATTAATTTTGCTGTGCTTCATATATGTTTAACTGAAATCAGTTCTTTAAATGAACTCTTATAATCTTACAGTGGAGACTATAAACCATTTTTAAAAATCTTTAAACAAAATCAGTTTTCTTTATTGTTAAATTTTTCCTTCTATGATGCATTATTTTTTTCCATTTTTGAAATATAATTTACATACCATAAAATTCATCCTTTTAAATTGTACAGTTTCATAAGTTTTAGTATATTCAGAGTTCTGTTAAATTACCACTAGTTCCAGAGCATTTTTATTATCCTCAGAAGAAACCTTGTACCCATTTGCAGTCACTTTCCATTTCTTCCTCTCTCATGCTCCTATCAACCACAAGTCTACTTTCTGTCTTTATGGATTTGTCTATTCATGGTGTTTTTTGCGAGACTCTTTCACTTAGCTTAATGTTTTCAGGGTTAATCCATATTGAAACATGTATCTATTTATGACAATAATATTCCATGGTATGGACATACCATTTTGTTTGTTATTGATAGACATTTGTATTGTTTCTGGTTTTTGGTACTGTAAACATTAACATACAAGTTTTCATGTGGGCACATATATCTTGGATATATGCCTGGGAATGTAATTGTTGGGTCACATGGTAACTTTCTGTTTAACTCTTTGACGAACTACCAAACTGTTTTCCCATGTGACTATGATATTATAGATTCCCACTGGCAATGGGAATACTGTAGTTTGAAAGTTCCAACTTCTTCATCTTTGCCAGTATTTATAAGTTTATCATTTTAATTATAGCCATCCTAGTGAGTATGAAATGGCATCTTATTGTGGTTTTGATTTTCATTTCCCTAATGGTGATTACATAACTCTTGTTCTTATTGCTGCAGTCACTGTAGTATCAGTAATCTTAGAATTTGTAACCTTGTTATGTGTTGCTTGGGTGGGGGGAAAAATGAAATCTAATTTATTCACATTGTTTGAAAGTTTGCAAGGCCTCTTCACATCCATGATCTCTTTAGTTTCCTCAATAACATTGAAAATAGGACAAGGATATTTTTTTATTTTTATGGATGAGGAAACTGAGTGTGGTAAAGGCATTTTCCAAGGTTGTAAAGCTGATAAATAGGGTAGTTCTTTCCTTAGCTCAAGTCTACGGTCCCTCTCCTTTTCATTGAATCTTGTTGCCAGTGACTTTCCTTGCACTACTTGACACTTGTAGACCCAATGGGTTACAAGTTATGATCCATGACTTCTATATTTAATATTAATGGCCATGTGTTTTTCTATGCATTGTCCTAATTTTTGTACTTTTGCTCATATTTGTGGAAATACCTTTTAGATCTTTCCATCTCACCCCCTGGGCCTTATGGTCAAGAAATGTATGTATTTTGATCTGAAGCGAGATTCAAATTCCCACCCATCCTTCTTCCTCACCTACTCTAAGTTATTCTTAACAAGGACACAAATATTTCTGTAAGTTTTCTGAAAATCTTTCTGGAGGATCTGGGAAACTGTAGGATTAATTTGGCCAAAATTCAGTAATCATAGAGGTTGAGATTACTATAAAGGTATATTGAGATTATAAATCATATACATATGAATAAAACTATAAACCCCTTTTATCAAATCTGGTTTGTTAGCTTATTCAGGAACTAAAATCAAAACTTGTAGTAGTCTCTATTCTTGAAAAAAATCAGGACCACAGTGTATTGTAGAACCAATTTCTGAGAATTCCATTCCAACATGAGATAAGGAATACTTATCATTTGGGGATATACAAAAGAGTTACAATTTTTGTTTTGCATATAATTGACTTCTGTGTTTATTCTCATTGATTCTCACTAAGATTATTTTTGCTATTTAATGTAAATCTTTCATAGTTGTTGTAGGTAAGAATTTTCTTTTAGCTCTATTAAGATTAGCAGATCTTGATAGGGTTTCTGCCATGAACTGAGAATTTTCCAAATTCTCTGTAATAAGAATGTATTATTGATACATACTGAAGTAGATACACTAATGAAAGGAGATAAAGATAAGGTGTTCTTAACAGTCCCAGAAAGCTCTGAGAAAGAGTAAGCTGATGGTTTGTTCATAAAACTAATGTTATTCTTTTTAATTTTCTGTGTCTGTTAGTGTGATACAGCCTTACTTCCTGAGCCCACCCATGTTATGCTGAACCATCTCTATGCATTATCTATTGAGGCAAGTGGTGTCCTTGGTTCTTCACATCTCAGCTATATGAAAGATTAGGGGGTAACATGTTGTGTAGTGGTTACTTGTTCAGTTACTTCATTTTACTTAAAGGTGACAGTAATGGTTAAGAAGAACTTACTTTTTAGCCAGTGGGTCACTTGTTTTTAATTTCATTCTCTCTATCTTTGTTCTGGCAAACTGACTTGTCCAGTGATTGAACAGTCTATTTTATTTCTCAGTTTCTTTTTGGGTGGCTAGAACTTTTATACCACTTACTTATTTGAGTTCATAGCAGTAAGACATCTTTTGCAGAAAGTCAGATTTAGCTTCTAATTCAAAGAATACTTGAATGTGATAGTAAGACTTCTTTCTCTCATTTTAAATGAGGAATTCAGCTACTTTTAGGTGCCACTATTGTATACACCCAAATGATTGCTTCTATCCTGTACAGTAGGTAAAGGAGAAATGTGACCAGACTTGCTCTGTCCCCTCTAGCTCTAGAGTCCTCCTTGCTTTCTCTGCTATTTGAGATTCTGGGATGAAAATTTCTGTTCTGTCTATCTCACCGTGTCTGGGGTTACACTGTTAGAATAGAGTTATATAACTCTGTGACTGTCAAACTAAGCTGATGGTCATCAGAATGACCTAGGAAAGTTTGTGAGCATACGGATTCAGTGGCTCCATCTCCAAAGATTTCAAATGAGAGCATCGAGATCCAATCACATCCCCAACACTTTTGTATTATTTTTACTTTGAAACAGGGTCTCACTAAGTTTCTGAGGCTGTCTTTGAACTTGTAAGCATCCTGCCTCAGCCCCCCAAGTCACTGAGATTATAGCCATGCACCACCATGCATGGCACACTGCTTTTATTTCTTAGATGTGTTTAGCTAAGATTAGGGAAATCACTGGTAGAATGACTGTAATAGATTATATGGTAATATAGAAAATTTTAAAGTATATTTTTGAATTTCATTTTTATAATTACCTTGTGAGCTATTATTTTTAATCCCAGTTTTATAGATAAACTAAGGCTCAGAGAAGGTCAAATTTCTAGTAATTAATAGAAAGGACAGAGGCTCAGTCTCCTTATCCTAATGCCTTGTTATATCCTCTGCATCATCATGCCAGGTTTACCAAATATGTCTTTCTTTGACCTCCTTCTCATTTCTAAAAATTTTTGCTGGGATTGTGTGTGCTGGTGTGTTTTACTAGGGTTCAAATCCAGAGAATGTGCATGCTAGGCAAGCACTCTACCCCTGAGCTCCACCTCAGCATTTTTATTTAATTTACAGGCAGGATCTCGCTTAGTTGTCTAGGCTGACCTCGAACCTGCCTTAGCCTCCTGAGTAACTAGTATTACAGGCATACACCACCATGTCCAACTGAAGTTGAATTTTTACTCACCTTCTGTCATAATTAGGCTATGTGTCTGGATACTCTGGTCAAAATGTTAACCTGAGATGCATTTATTATGTATAATACAGTATGGGAGGGAAGATGGGAAAATGTATTGGTTTCTAAATTAGATTGACTTGGGTTCTTTGGCTACTGAAAAACAAAAATAACACCATGATTCCATCAAAGCCAAACTTGAATTGACTTGTGCTTTCTAAAGCATCTTTTTTCTGTACTACTTGACTTGTGGACTTTTGCTTTATCCATTCTAAACCTACCCCATTTCTCCTGCAGTGACAAGGACCAATGACAGAGGTCGCTCAGGGACATCCTGAATCTCTCTTCCCCTTTCCCTCTGTCCTCTGTGGTAACCATCCAGCAGCACATATGCAGTTCTGGAGTGCCACCTGCCTTTGCCTAACATCCTGTGGCTCCAGGGCACTTAAATTGGATGAAGATGAACTGTTTCATGTTTTATGTCCAGTTAGCACTTTTCATACACTCATTCATATTCTGAAAGAAGTTTCTGTCTTGAGTTTTCCTTTTATCAAAAATCAGAAGGCCTAAGGTAATCTACTATGCATTTTAAGACCCCACATAGTTTTCACATACTTCTGTACTACTTGGGATCTAATTTCCCTTCATTACTGCTTCCAAACTCCTTAATAGTGACAGTTTGTCATAAGATCAAGTAAAGATATTGGGAATCTGAAGGAGTCAAGATTACTGCAGGCCTGTGTACCTGGATCTTAAGGGGGGAAATTCTGACTTTGATTCCCATTGATAATTCAGAACTCTGACACTACAGCTCTTCTTATTTTCGGGGATTTCTGTTATCAATTACAAAATTGAAGTTCTGGGTCACAATTACAAGTTGGAAGTTAGAACTGAATAGTGGCATGGGTGTTGTCCTTAACAGGGCCCTAGAAATAAAAGAAAGGGAATTTGGACAGGCTTTCAAATTATCAGGCCATCAAAGTATCTTACAGACTCAGAAATTTGGATAAGATTATGTAGAGGGAAGTGAGAGGGAGGAGGGGTATGATAAATGGTGGAATGGAACAGACATCATTACCCTATGTACATGTATGATTACATGAATGGTATGAATCTATATCATGCACAATCATAGACACAAAATGATGTACCCCATTTGTGTATAATGTATACCAGATGTGGTGACTCCTAGAATCCAGACTCCCAGCAAATATAGGGTAAGTGCTGGGCCATACATATTGATCCAGTTTCCCCAGAGCAGTCACCACCTCGAAACCTGATTAGACCTCAGCCCCACCTATGGAACCTTCCCTCTTAGAACTCTGCAGCAGCCACACCCTGGGAGTGCAGTGATCTGGTCTGTGTTGACAGAAATCCAGCTGTCAGGACTTCCCATCCCATCCTACCTCATACTGGTGAAAAGGAAAGCAGAGAATTTTTTATCTCCAATTGGCAACTTGGTGACCAACACAAAAAGAGGAATGTTTAAACAACCATTTGCCCTTATGCTATGCTCAGTACATCATTCAAGAACAAATGGAAAGAAGACAGTTGGACATAAACAGTGAATGAAAAGTGAAAAGGCACTCAGACAAACCACTCCCAGTCGTGGGAACTCACACAAGAATTTTTATTAGGCAGACTAACAGTTTCTGCCCTGAAGAGAGAGAGAGAGAGCCTGTGAGAGACAGCGTGGGGGGGAGCTTCACTTATGTACTTGAATTGCCTGGGCTAAGGATGATTGGGTCAATTGCTGAGTAGTTAAAATTTGTGGGCTACAGATTAAGCCAATGACTGCCAAACACAAGCTGACAACTGGGCCAATGGCTGACTAGGATAGTAGACTGACAGCTGGAGATGCTGTCATTCCTCCTTGCCTTCCCCCACAGACATGTTCTGCACCCAACTGCTCAGGAAGAAGCCCCACGAGGTCCTAGGGTTTGCTGTTTGTAGGCAGCTTAAGGCCCGAGGTGAAAGTCAGAATGCATGGCAAACCAAGTGCCTGCCTCCTGTCCACCACAGCCAGGTGACACCTGGCAGGTTCACACTGGCAGAGTGCTGCATCAGCAGCTGTGGACCTGCCGTGCTGAGTCTGCTTGCCAGGCAGCCCACTAAGCACTACAGTGAATATTTATTCTAATTGACAATTTTGACCACCTCAGTGGAAATGATGCCTTAATATTTCTTTAGGAATTTCTTTGTGTGTGTGTGTGTGTGTGTGTATGTGTGTGTGTGTTGTGCCAATTGGTTCATGGACATACATATGTACACGTATTTGTTTGTTTTATTTTTTTTCTGATGTCCTTTTTTATTGCTTTATTTCAAGGATGAGTTTTATGAAGTAGAATTACAAGTAGTAAAATTCATCTTTTTGGGGCACAAATGCATCAGTTGTGTAGCCACCACCACAAACAAGAGATAAGACAGTTTTATCACTCAATCAGGCCCTGGGTGCTACCTCTTTGTGACCAACCCCTCCTATGTCCTGGCAATCACCCATTTGTTTGTTCTATTGCTATAGTTTTGCTTCCCTTGGGCATCATATGAATGGAGTTGTCAGTAGACTTGTTTTTTATATATATTGGAGATTGAACCCAGGGTCTTGCCCATTTGCACCACACTAAGTTACATCCCTTTTTAATCTCTTTGTGCTCAAAATAATAGTATGTTTGAAACAAAAAGTTTCTATTTTTGTGTGTATCACTAGTTGGTTACTTTTTTATTGCATAACATAATTCCATAGTATAGATGCAACAGTTTGTTTATCTGATACTTACCAGTTGAAGGATTCAAATTTGCTTAAATTAAAAAAAAATAATCAATGCACCTCGTGTTGCTGCTGGAATTACTCTCTGACTGTCTGCTCCATGATTGACCAATTAAATTAAGAGGCAAGATGTTGAGTCAAGGAAGGTGACTTTATTTGGAAAGCCAGCTCAACAAGAGAAAAGGGGAACTCTTGTCAAAAAGCCCTTCTTGCCAGGAAGCTGATCCAAGATGGCTTATATAGGTGTCCATTGGTTGTTCCCCAGACTGGTCGGCATCTTCCTGCAGCAGGAGGACTAGATGATGCACATCCTACCAGATTACTTAGTTATGAGGTGTTTTTCACTTTCAGCAAGTCTCAAAAACCATGACCAGGGCTGGGTTGTAGCACAGTGGAATTCGTGCCTAGCATGTGTGGGGTACTGGGTTCAATTCTCAGCACTGCATATAAGTAAACAAATAAAGGTAAGTTGACAACTAAAAAAAAATTAGGAAAAAAAGAATATCCTTTCTCTATTGTTTCATACTACAAACTCCCCCACAATGAATGTAAATCATCCTTCCTCAGTTAGTTGCAAATCCAGCTAAGCCCTGAAACATCTTCATGCATGGTTTCAGTAGTTCGAATGAAGCCATGTGGGTGGGGATATGCATAGCTTCCATTTGTTCCCAGGCCTTCTCCTTGAGGGATGGTGAAGGGTGTAGATGGGATCAAGGCCCTTGCTCTCCGTACCCAGCCTAGACACAGCCATCTCATGTGGGAGAGAGTGTGTGTGTGAAGAAGGGTGGGGTTTAGCCACTGAGGGAAGTTATGATGTGTGAGTAAAGACTGAATGTTGGCTTTAGGAAAGGAATGAACAAGAGAGCACCTGCTTCTGAGAGTAGAGTAAGCCAGAGTGCATAAGTGTGTAAAAACAAACACCCTCAAAAGTTAATCCTTTCCTGGACCTGGAGAAGCCAATGGATGGCGGGTGCCCAGGAGGCTGCAGCTTTTTTGGCTGATAGATGGAGGTGTTGTACCAGGTCTGGGTTCTGCTTCTGCAATCTCCCCATTCAACATCCCTGAAAGACCCATTAACCACTGCATTCTGGCAGTGAAGAACAATAGAGATGACCATCCATGTCCCTGAAACAATGTCTCACAGAACAGGGGGTTTGAATGAGTTTTCCCGAGTTCTCTCCTTGGGAAGCCTCCATCTCTAGAGAAATGAGAGTTTCTTGAAGTGTCAGCCTGAAGAGAGACGTCCAAAGGAGAAGGAACAGCCAGCCATGATCTCCAGGGAACTGATTCTGATCCTGTGACAATTTTATTGATGACCTCAGTCCATTTGCCTTTCCCTGTGGTCCTTTGTGTAATAAAATTACAAATTTCTAGCTTTAAAATACTTGCTTCTAGAGGTACTAAGATGAAAGCATTTACCAACAAATGCCATAATTGTATTATTTTCAATGACTAATATTCCATTGTGTATATATACTAGTTTCTTTACCCATTGAACAATTGAAGGGCATCTCAGTTGGTTTCACAATCTAGCTATTGTGAATTGAGCTGCTATGAACAATGACGTGGCTGCATCACTGTAGTATGCTGATTTTAAGTCCTTTGGGTATAAACCAAGGAGTGGGATAGCTGGGTCAAATGGTGGGTCCATTCCAAGTTTTCTAAGGAATCTCCATACTGCTTTCAGAGTGGCTACTCCAATTTGCAACTCCACCAGCAATGTTTTAATGTGCCTTTTCCTCCACATCCATGCCAACACTTATTGCTTGTGTTCTTGATAATAGCAATTCTAATAGTAGTTAGATAAAATCTTAGGGTGGTTTTTATTTGCATTTATCTAATTACTTTGGATGATGACCACTATTTCATATATTTGTTGATCACCTGTATATCTTCTTCTGTGAAATATCTGCCCAGTTCCTTAGCTCATTTATTGATTGGTTCTTTGTATTTTGAGTGTAAAGTTTTTAAGTTCCTTATAAACTAGCAATTAGTGCTCTGTCTGAAGAATGTGTGGAAAAGATTTTCTCCCACTCTGTAGGCCTTCTTGTCACATTATTGATTTTTTTCTTTGCTGAGAAAAGGCTTTTTAGTTTGAGTCTATTCCATTAATTGATTCTTGCATTTATTTCTTGCACTATGGGTGTCTTGTTAAGGAAGTCTGGTCCTAAGCCAATGTGATGGAGATTTGGGCCTACTTTTCTGTTTGGTGATGGATCTTAAGCCTAATTCCTAGATCCTTGATCCATTTTGAGTTAAATTTTGCACAGAGTGAGAGATGGGGGTTTAATTTCACTTACTGCATATGGATTTCCAGTTTTACCAGTACAATTTGTTGAAGAGGTTATCTTTTCTCCATTGTTTGTTTTTGGTACCTTTGTCTAGTATGAAATAACTGTACTTATGTGGGTATGTCTCTGTGTCTTCTATCCTGTACCATTGGTTTACCTGTTTGTTTTAGTCCCAATACCATGCCGTTTTTGTTACTATTGCTCTATAGTAGAGTTTAAGGTCTGGTATTGTGATACCACCTGCATCAGTCTTCCTGCCCAGGATTACTTTGGCCATTCTGGGTCTTTTACTTTTCCAGATGAATTTCATGATTGATTTTTCTGTTTCTATGAGAAATGTAATTGGGATTTTAATTGGAATTGCATTAAATCTGTATAGCACCTTTGGTAGTATGGCCATTTTGATAATATTAATTCTGCCTATCCAAGAACACGAAAGATCTTTCCATCTTATAAAGTCTTCTTCAATTTCTTTCTTTAATATTCTGTAGTTTTCATTGTAGAGATCTTTCACCTCTTTGATTAGATTGATTCTCAAGTATTTTATTTTAGACCAATATCTCTGATGAATATAGACACAAAAATCCTTAACACAATTCTGGTAAATCACATACAAAAACAACTTCCCAGTACAATGGAGCATCATTGTTTCAGATACTTGTTATATAGCTGAGAGTATCAAAATTTCTCCAACTTTTTTTTTAATTCAAAAGATGAAGATTTTATGAAATAGACTACTTACACTGAGATCAACAAAATATAAAGTAATTAATTAATGGATCAAAATAACTAATCAAACGGTGACTAATGTTCTTTTAGTGTATATGAGAAACTTCCTTTTTAAAATATATTCCAAATGCATAATTTGGAAGAATTTGTACAAATTAGAAAGAATCATTGTTTAATGGCATCTGTGTCAACTGATCCTTTGAGTTTGTGAAAAAACTAAAGATGCTAATATAGGTTATAAACTAATTAATCAACAAGAATTATTCTTAAAAAAGTGATTGGTCTAAAAATTTGCTCAGAACAATTTAACAATGGTTAAACATAATGCAAAGTGCGTTTACTAATATTTTTTAGTTTTCATGATCCTATAGTTACTTACAAATACACAATAAGAATCCTTATTCTTCCTGTCATAACTAATACAGTTTGGATCCAGAATGTCCCTCAAAGTCTCATACGTTAATGGTTGGGTACGTGATACAGCAGTATTCAGAGATGGACCTTCTGTGAAGTGGTTGGATCATGAGGCTCTAACTTCATCAGTGAATTAATCTGTTGATGGATTAGGAAGTGGTAGAAACTGTAGGAAGTGGGGTCTAGTAGGAGGAAGTAGGTGGCTGGGTGTATTCCATGGAAGGGTATGTCTTGTCCTAGGCCATTTTCTCACTCTCTCACTCTGCAACCAATCACTATGAGGTGAGCTGCCTTCTTTGTTACACACTTCTGCCACCATATTTTTTCTTGCCTCAGGCCCAGAAACAATGGAGCCAGCAGGCCATAGATAGAAACATTTGAAACAAAGAGCCAAAACAAGTTTTTCCTCTTCTAATTGATTTTCTCAGGTATTTTGTCACAGCAACAGAAAACTAAAACAATAACAATTAAATATATTATAAACAATTAAACAATTAAATAAAACAATTAAATATATTAAAACAATTAAATATATTATATCCATGGCCAAGGCACAAGTCTTATTTAATTTGGCATAAAAGCTTACTATGAAGGAAAAAGAGCTATGCTTCATCTATAGAAATAATGCCTGCCAGAAATGGTCTCACAGAAATGGCCTCTTACCTGGTGTATTCCTTACAGAATCCCAGACTCTATTATACGTAGTAAAAGATGTTTCTTTATATTGACTTACAACATTGAAGAATGTAAATGGTGAGGGAGGAAGGAGCCTTATGATTTTAGATGAAACAGATAAATCCTGGTAAATACTGCTTCTGAATCCTTAATCTTAGTAAAACTGAAAAGAAAATACTGCTTGCACCCAAAACAGTAAATTTCAAACTATAGACTTATGAAGTTTCCAAAAGAAGTTAATTATCAGTTTTTAGTATCTGGTTATATTGCCTATAAGAATGAATCAAACATTACCCTATGTAAATGTATGATTACACAAATGATATGCCTTTACTCCATGTACAAACAGAGAAACAACATGTATCCCATTTGTTTACAATAAAAATAAATTAAAAAAACAAGGATATTTATATACATAATTAGCACTTCTGTTTTAAAATTTCTTTTTAGTTGTAGATGGACACAATATCTTTATTTTATTTTTATGTGGTGCTGAGGAATGAACCCAGTGCCTCACACCTAGGCAGGCACTGTACCACTGAACTACAACCCAGTCCCATAATTAGCACTTCTATAAATCTATATAAATAAAATTTGTCAAGTAAAAATTCAGAGTAATTATGTTGAATCAGAAAATTGCTAGGAACTTAGGTAAATAAAACCATGCCTCAGGAGTAAAATTTTGGCTACAGAGAGGGACTAGGGTAGCAAAACTAAACTTGTGGACTACTATTACTAGGAATGATCGTGTAAACCATACTTTATAGTGAAAAAAATAAACATAGTTAACAAAATAGATCAGGTGTATCCTGTTTATCACTGGGCTTCTAAAATAAATTAAAACTTGAACATTACTTATAAGCTTGGATTCTTGAACAAAGACAGCCTTATTATTTTCTTCATGATCTAACTGATATTCTTCTATTTAGTAGTTTTCCCTCTTTTCTGTAAGGATGCTACATGGATTCCACTATGTGTGCATAGCATGCATATTATATGGAATAATTTTTTATTCAACATGTTGCAATACCTTATAGTTATTATATTTTTGATGTTCCAGTGATCTTTGATTTGACTAGAGGGACTTCTCCTAGTTGGCATTTGTGACATTAGGAAATGTCCCTATTAATCTTTGGGCACAAGAAGGTGTTCCAAGTTCTTCTTTCAATTTTATTTCCCCAACACCAAAGCACAGATTTTTTTTTTTTTTGGATAAGGAATCTGACTTTCCTTTAGTAGGAAGTGATATTCAGAAACAAAGCTGTGGACACTATATATGATCACTGCTGCTTGGATACCATTGCTTCAAGGCTCTAATAGTGGGTATCATTTATTGATATAGCTATCTACAATGCCAACCCAACAGCATAGGGTTCTTCTCTAACTTTTCCCATTTTATAGTTTTGTCCTCTTCTGTCAAAGTTGATAACCTTGTTCCAGAGAAAATTCAAAGCATTTACTGATTTGCTCTATCCTGTAAGGCTTACAAAACAGATCCAAAATTATTATACCAATTCCTCTGCCACCAATAAACCTACTAAATACAGTTCAAGATGTCCCCAGGATATACTCAACTACAGAGAGACAACCACTGCCTTCTAAATTTACTTGAACTAAATTTTATGTGGTTATATTATTGTTTGATATATTGTTCATTTGTTCTGCTTTTGTTTTAAGGTTAGCCTTTCCACTCTTTTTGGGTACATAAAATATTGATGTGGTTTTAAAAATAACTAGATTAAGATATACTTATAAATGTCAATTTAAAAAATATTCTTAGCTGTAGTTGAACACGATGTCTCCATTGTACATATTTTTCATGTGGTGCTGAGAACAGAATCCATTCACTGCCTTGCACATGCTAGGTGAGTGCTCTACCACTGAGCCACAACTTCAGCCCTGAAAGTTCTTGCTACTTCTATGCCTTAGACCCATTCCCATGTACACTTAGATTAAAAAAAAAAATTTCATTTTCTGCAAAATACTGTTCCTGAAGAAACAATATCTCTAATTAATGTTATCTAACCTCCTTTTCCCTTAATACACTCCTTTGTACCTTGCTTTTTTCTCCTCTCACATAAAAAAACATATCCATGACAGTTCCAAGAGAAGCTCCTCACATCTAAGGCTGCGAAGTGCTCCCTTATGTTTATATATGACTGAGTCATTCTTAATGTGGGAAATAGGGTCAAGTTATTATGAAATAATTAACCAATGTGATCAAATAGTATTTCCACAAGTACAGGCCAACCTCAGGAAGAGGAAGGTGTTTTTGAGAGCCATTTAGAGAAAAAGAAGTTGGGGATGGAGTCCAGAAAAAGACACTTGCAGGAGGAGATTCCTTATTCCAGGGCCCAAATCACCTTCCTCTGTCCCAGCTGTCTGTGTAGAGCTCCAGGTTTATTCCCTAGGATCTTATGAGGACTTCGGCTGCCTCTCAGTATTGTCTCTCTAAATAAATTTCTCACCCTCCCCAATTAAATTACCTTGAATATGCATCTGAATCATCTTTCTTTTTTCTTATTTTCTTCCTTTATCTTTTTAAACACAAAGAACACATAGATGTGTACTTTTTGTAAGTTAATCACATGATACAAGAAAATACATAGACAAAAATTAAATTCTGCTCCTTCATATTCATTTCTCCTAGAAGAACCACTGCTAATCATATATAAACTTCTACTCTTGGATCACTGATTTCCCACTGAACAGACTAGAGGACCTCTCCAAGATCTCAGTCTCCACTCAAGAGTTAGGAATGTCCAAATGCTCTGATGTTGGGTTTGTACACAGGTACTGGCCATACAATTGAAAGTTTAAAGGTAGAAGGGGTAGCAGCAGTATAGAGATCCTTGTAAGTCAGTTTTTATTCTGCCTGCCAATGACTATGGAGACTCATATTCTGAATCCTAAAATGCCAGATTGTTGCTTTCTCAACACTACTTGTACCCAGGAGAAAGGAGCATACCTATTTATTTCTGTATTTTCTCAGTCTTTGTTGGACTCTCCACTTCTCTGCCAGGCAGCTGGCAGCTGCTCTAGCAGCTCTGCTCATTGTACTCCATGCCCGATGTAGCCACAAGGGGAGAATGATAGGAACTATTTCCCTTTCTCAATTGCGGTATTAAAGGAGCATTATGCAAGGTAGATTGATTTTGCTGGACTTGGAAAGTCAGCCTTAAGCTGTGTGGAGCAAAATTTAATTTTTTTCTACGTATGTTCTTGTATCATGTGAGTAACTTACAAAAAGTACACATCCATGTGTTCTGAGGTTCTTCACTTTTGAATCTCCTTAACTCTGGGTTTGTTCTGTGCTGGTCTAAGGCCCACATTGACCAAGGGAGGACTGCCTGGGGATGCTCAGTCACTCACCTAGGACTGCCTCATTCTATCTTCCCAGCAAAGACCTGCACAGTGTTCTGACCTTAGAAGAAGTAGAACTGCTTGTGCTGGTGAACAGCAATTCCTCACCTTCCTTTCAGACCGTGGCACCCTTCCCAATGTTCTGTTAATCTGTGCTGAATAGAGATCAAGGAGCAGGTAGAAGTGAGTAGTAGTAGCAAGGGAGGTGGAGAAAGAGGAAAATGGAGAATAAGATGAAAGGTGAAAAAAGGAATCAGGGATAAAGGAGAGGAAAAGGAGAAATCCCAGTGAATCCCAAATCCACTTCTGAAGGTCATCAGTGCTCTCTGGATAATTAAAATGAAGAAGAAAATTGCAAAGAAGAGTAAAGAAAAACTTTTAAGGGGGTGGGGCAGAAATTTCATGTCATGGTAGAAATTCTAGCAACCTAGGAGGAACGGATGGGTCTGGCAGAGGCCTAAAACACTCTTGCATGTCCTTAATCTCAAAGTGAATTTAATTTCATTCTCTGAAGTACAATCCTAAAGGAATGACCAGAGACAAGTGGAGAAGTGTGGGACATAACTCCTCCTCCCATTGTAGAGTGAAGGTACCTGGATCCTATCTGATAAGGAAAAGCACCAGGGGAAGGAATTCTAGAGTAAAATGGAAGCTGAAGAAAGGATCTACAAATCTATAGTGAGGCGAGCAGGTAAGGTTGTTGTGGTCCCATGGTGTGATGGTGAGCACTCTGGACTCTGAATCCAGTGATCTGAGTTCAAGTCTCTGTGGGACCCTTCCAGTTAGTTGGGATAAAAAACATTTTATTTTATTCTGTAAGTGAGACACAGTTTCTACTTCCACACCCTGTTTACTGGACAGGAGGGTTTCTGTCTAGGGAAGGAAGTAACTGAGGGTAGCAGATATTCCACTTTCCTGTGTCCTATGCACCACATAGCCTTTGTCCCCCGCCCTATTCCTTAGCTCATTAATTCAGATACCTGAGGACCATCCTTAGGCAGCAACCACTTTGAAATTAGGACACATCGATTCTGGGTGTCTGAGCTTGGGATGTCCTGCTTTCAGCAATTCTGCTGGCTCCATGCTCACTGATTTTGGAAGTCCCCAAATCTTGGCCAAGGGGCTGAGCAACTCAGCAACACCCCACCCCCCCCAGGTCCTCAGATTTCTTTCATCCTCTAACCACCAAATCCTTCACCCCGGGTTTTCTCCTACCCCAACTCCTCCTTATATTTGACCTATTTTCCTGTTTCTGTACAAGTAGAAATTACTTGAAATATGAAATACCATTCCTTCCTTAGCTTAGTGGAGGGGTGATGAGACTCCATTTCCTCTTCTGGGTTTGAGAAAGATGGGCGCATTTCAGTTTTTTTCATTGGATTCTTACCTGTCACCATTTTGTCTGAATAATCCTGAGCTTCCTAGTCTCTATTGAGGCCAGTAGGGGCCACAGTTGCCAGAATTTTGCACCACAATGCACAAAATCCACTGAAGCCTCAAACTCTGTGAAGTAGAGACCTGGGCCTGGATTTGTGTGTCCAAGGGGTTGAGTCCCAGGTTATTTAATCTCAGGTGGAGGTGAAAGGAGCCTGAGCATCTCCAGTGCCTTGCCTCAGAATTGCGGTACTCCCCTTGCTTTTGCCAGGCCCTGTACCCAAGACAACACTGGAGAAGATCATGAAAAGTCCTTTGTGATTCATTCCTCTTCATGGAGAAAGTTGGATAATTTTAAAGATCTTCCTACATAGTTAAGATGTTCTTCACCACATGCTTCAGAGAAGTTTTGATTTTTTTTCTTCCTTTTTTAAAACTTTCTGTGGTTACAAAAGACTGGAAAATATGAACCCCTCAAAATAGGGTTAAAGGAGGAGCCCATTTTGAAGTGTTTGAAAAGAAAGTCAGAGGCCAAAGAAGGTCATGAAAGGAGAAAGGAGCAGGGGAAAGAGAAAAAAGAAAGAAGGGGACCAGCAAGGAGCCAAGAGGGTAGTTTTCAGTTGCCAGGTTGGAGACACCACATTTGTCCACTGTGGAATCTCTCTTGCATGCTGTTTTAACCCGACAGATACACCCAAGAACGCTGACCACCCAGAAAGCCTGAAGCTGTTTGCTTCTTTTGTTTTGCTAATTTGTTTTTCAGTCTTCTGAGTGGCATGGGGAAATCCCTTATAATATGTGTAGTCACTAAATCAGAGACCTGCTTTTATTAACCCATTATGTCTTCTCATCTCATTTATGAAACACCAAAAATTTTACATTGAACCATGAATATAGAACTTATGTAACTTTGAAATACATATTTGTGTTTTTAGAGTTCTAATATTCTGAGAAATGTAATAGGCAAATGATTGTTGATATTTAAAAATATTAACAATATTATTAATGATAATAAATTATATAATAAGCTTTAGAATTAACGTTCCTAACTATATTAACACACCTGTGTCAATTTCATTAAAATATTGGAAGAATTGAAAATTTGGAATTTAATGGCTTAAAGTTGACTGGCAGGTACATGTTTTCCTCCTCCCCTCATCATCTTCCCTTTCAGACAGGCTGCCTGCTGGGCTAGGAGAGGTTAGAATGAGAGGAGAGGTTCGGGACTTGAGGACATCAAATCAAGGACTAGTTGTGGCTGGAGATCCAAGGACTGGAGTCCTTTCAGTAGACAGTACACCATGTAAAGAAATGTTTCTCTTCTTTAGGTTTCTCTTAAGAATAGACATTCATAATCTTAAGCCTTCACCCCAGGTCCTCCTCTTACACTCCTTGAGAATTATTTAGTCCTTATTTAATTTTTTAATGCAATTGCAAGTTTGTAATCATGAAATAAAATTCTTACAATTTTTTGAGACTCATTTTACAATTGTTTCAGTCAAAAACTAGTTAAGAAAACAAAAATCTATGAATTTAGAGAAAAATATATAAAGCACAAATATGGCAAAAGTCTTTTGACTAAACTGTATAAAGAACTATAAAAATTAAATGGAAACACACAACAACAAAAACAACACAAAGGCAAAAGTCATAAGCAGACATTTCAGCAGATGAGCACATGTTAAGAAGTTCTACATCATCAGACAGAAGGAAAATGAAAATTAAAATCACAGTGAAACACTGATGCACTTCCATTAGAAATATCAAAAGATGAGCTGTTCAGAGTAGTGAGCAACTTTCCCAAATTAGTGGTATGAGTACAAAATGGTACATTCACTCTGGAAAAGATTTAGAAGTTTCTTATCAAGTTAAGGATACTTGTATGATCCAGAAAGCCCACTCCTGGACATCTGTACTTTAGCAAAATAAAGATATATTCACACAAAATCTTCTACAGGGATGTTCATAGCAGTTATAATAGTAGTAGCCTCACACTAAAATCAACACAAAAGTCTTTCAACTGATAAATAGAAAAACAGTGATATTTCCACTCAATGAAAACCTCAGCAAAATATAAAGAAATGAGCCAGGCATGGTAGCTGACACCTGTAATCCTAGTGTCTCTGGAGGCTGAAACAGGAGGTTCAAAGCCTCATTAACAGTGAGGCACTAGGCAAGTAAGTGAGACCCTGTCTCTAAATAAAATACAAAATAGGACTGGGGATGTGGTTCAATGGTTGAGTGCCCCATAGTTCAATCCCCAGTACCCAAAAATATAAAGAAAGATGTGACCTATTGACAAGTGGAACAATTTGGAAGAATCTCAAAGTCATGTATTGAGTGAAAGAAGCCAGTCATTAATAGTTAGGTATTACGAGATTCTGTTCCTATGACATTGTCAATAAGACAAAACTATGGTGATGAATAGATTGGCAGGTGCCCGGCTTGTTTTGGGGAAAGATGTGATGGTAAAGAGAGAGCATGAGGAAGGTTTTGGAAGAGACAAAACTTGTGATCTGATTATTATGATGACTACACTAACCTTAACATGTTAGTAGTCACAGAGAGTTTTTACCAGAAGTAAACAGCAGTTTCACTTTACAATAATTATACAATGAACAAAAGTCCAAGGACTGAACAAACTGGATGGTGAAAAACAGGGGTTCTGTTGTTTTCTAGCAGAAGGAAGTCAGTTGCTCACACTTTTAGCAACAATCTGCTTTCCATGAAAATGCAGAATTCTTTTCTTGAGTCTTATGCATACGTTACAGTTAGAAATCCCAGGTATATGGTCTCTCTGTTTGCCTTTCCTTGCTCACAGTCTATCCCTGGTGCTTTCTCCCTCAGTTCTGCGTGTAATTAAGTTGGCTATATATATGTGAGATCATCAGTTAATACTAACTAAGATTTTTCCTAAGGTCAAATACTAACGTACTGATATAAACCAAAAGTTTAATCTATATGTTAAAATGATGAGGATTTCTTAGAAACACTAATTTACTCTTAACATCATGTCTGTTAAGTTTTCTTCTTTAGAAAAATTACTCTTAAAAATTGGGATTATACAGTTATGGTTAAACAACAATTGTTAGTGTATTACACTACATTACAGAGTCTAAAGTTTTCATTAAAAAACTAAATTTGGTTAATATAAAGGTATTAAGATAATTAGAATGGTCATTTTTTGTATATTAAATGTGTTCATTTCTTCCAGGTATACAAGTCTTTAAAGCAGAAATTTATCAAGCTGCTCCTCTTCAAATTAAACTTGCCTGTAATGACAATTTTAATTTTTTTTAAAGAAATATTTTAAACATTTTTTCTAAAGAGTAAATTTTACTGGGGATTTTTTTCTATCATTTAATGCTCTATTTTAGGACATATTATCAGTAGGCTATGTGTAAAATTTGTTACTTTTTCCACTGAGATAAAAAATTTCAAATGAAATGTATTTCTAAAAATTAGTAAGTGTTTAATTTCTTTAAAGGTTAATATCATGAAACATAAAACATTTTCTCACTTTTACACACAACAGGAAATTTAAGAGCTCTCTCAGCCTTTCTTTGATTTGTGTTTTGGTCATAATGTTAAATTGCATTGACTAATGCTCATATAGACTCAGGAAACAATGTATGTAAACTTAAAATGATATTTAAGGACATCAAACTCACCATCAGAATTAGAACACTTAAGATTTGTGAGGGGCCATGCCCTACCTCAGAAAAGGCTCTGCCTCCCACCTAAATGCAAGTTACCGTGACTCCAAAATAAGCCAGACTTCAGCTTAAAGTTATAGTCAGGTCAGCAAAGGGAGGAACTACCTTAAATAAAAATCCACTCAAAAGAGAAACCAAGCCAAGTTAAAAACCAAAAATAAGCCCAAATGACTGGGAATAAAAATCATATCTCAATAATAACCCTCAACATTAATGGCCTAAACTCATCAGTCAAAAGACATAGACTGGCAGAATGGATTAAAAAGAAAGACCCAACAATATGCTGCCTGCAAGAGACTTATCTCATAGAAAAAGATGCCCACAGACTAAAGAAGAAAGGATAGGAAAAAGCCTACCATGCAGACAGATTCAGTAAAAAAGCAGGGGTTTCCAACCTTATTTCAGATAAAGTGGACTTCAAGCCAAAGTTAGTCAGAAGGGATAAAGAAGGACATTTCATACAGCTTAAGAGAAACATAAATCAGGAAGACATAATGATGGTAAATATTTATGCCCCAAAGAGTGGTGCATCCATGTACATCAAACAAATCCTTCTCAATTCCAGGAATCAAATAGACCACAACACAATAATTCTGGGTGACTTTAACACACATCTGTCACCACTGAATAGATCTTCCCAAACAAAAATGAACCAAAGAAACCATAGAACTCAATAACACAATCAATAACCTAGACTTAATAGACATATATTGAATATTTCATCCATCAATGAGTGAATTCACTTTCTTCTCAGCAGCACATGGAATCTTCTCTAAAATATACCATATGTTGTGCCACAAAGCAACCCTTAGTAAATGCAAAAACAAAAACAAAAAGAGTTACCACCTTGTGTTCTATCAGATCATAATGAAATGAAATTAGAAATCAATGACAAAATAAAAAACAGAAATTACTCCAACATCTGGAGAGTAAATAATATGCTATTGAATAAAACATAGATAACAAATATGTCAGGGAGAAGATAAAAAAATTCTTAGAGGTAAATAAGAACGATGATACAACATATCAAAATCTCTGGGACACTATGAAAGTAGTACCAAGAGGAAAATTCATTGCATGGAGCACATTCAAGAAAAGAATAAATAGTCAACAACTTAATTACCTAACATTACAGCTCAAAGTCCTAGAAAAAGAACAACAGAATAATAGCAAAAGTAGTAGAAGACAGGAAATAATTAAAATCACATCTGAAATCAATAAAATTGAAACAAAAGAAAAAATCCAAATAATTGATATCATAAAAAGTTGGCTCATTGAAAAAGTAAGCAAAATAGACAAACCCTTATCCACAATAATGAAAAGAAGAGAGAAAACTCAAAATACTAAAATTAATGATAAAAAAGGAAACATCATGACAGACACCACTGAGATACAGAACATAATGAGAAGCTACGTTGCAAATCTGTATTCCAACAAAATAGATACTACCAAAGACATGAACAAATTTGTAGAGACATATGCTCCCCCAAACTGAATCAGAAGGACATACACATTGTAAACAGATGTATATCAAGCAATGAAATACAAGAAGTCATCAAAAGCCTACCATCCAAGAAAAGTCCAGGACCAGATGGATTTTCAGCCAAGTTCTACAAGACCTTCAAAGAAGAACTCAATCCAATACTTCTCAAAGTATTCCAGGAAATAGAAAAGGAGGGAACCCTACCATTCTATGAAGCTAACATCACCCTCATACCCAAACC
Organism: Sciurus vulgaris; assembly: GCF_902686455.1. Taxonomy (NCBI): domain Eukaryota; kingdom Metazoa; phylum Chordata; class Mammalia; order Rodentia; family Sciuridae; genus Sciurus; species Sciurus vulgaris. The sequence goes on along the minus strand of NC_136474.1, from coordinate 976,860 downwards.
AAGCAAAGATACATCAATGAAAAAAAATTTTAGATCAATATCTTTGATGAATATAGACACAAAATTCTTAACAAAATATTAGCAAACCGTATCCAAAAACATATTAAGAAAATTGTGGACCACGATCAAGTGGGGTTCATTCCTGGAATGCAAGGATGGTTTAACATCCATGAATCAATAAACGTTATCCATCATGTCAATAGACTCAAGGATAAGAATCATATGGTTATTTCAATTGATGCAGGAAAAAGTGTTCAAAAAAATACAACACCGCTTCATGCTCAAAACACTAGAAAAAATGGGATAGTAAGAACATATCTTAACATTGTAAAGACTATTAATGCTAAGCCCATGGCCATCATTCTTAATGGAGAAAAACTGAAACCATTCCCTTTAAAAATGGGAATAAGACAGGGATGTCCTTTTTCACCACTTCTATTCAAAATTGTCCTTGAAATACTAACCAGCGCAATTAGACAGGCTAAATAAATTAAAAGGATATGAATAGGAGAAGAGGAACTTCAGGTGTCACTATTTACTGCTGACATGATTCTATACTTAGAGGATTCAAAAATTTCCTCCAGAAAACTTCTAGACATCATGAATAAATTCAGCAAATTATCAGCAAAATAAAATCAACATGCATACATCTGAAGCATTTTTATACACATGTGATGAAACATCTGAAAAGGAAATGAGGAAAACAACTCCATTCGCAATATCCTCAAAAAAAAATAAAACAGTTGGGTATCAATCTAACTAAAAGGTAAAAGAGCTCTAAAATGAAAACTACAAAACATTAAAGAAAGAAATTGAGGAAGACCTTAGAAGATGGAAAGATCACCCATGTTCTACGATAGGCAGAATTAATATTGTCAAAATGGCCATACTTCCAAAGGCACTAAACAAATTTAATGCAATTCCAATTAAAATTCCTATGACATTTCTCATGGAAACAGAAAAAGCAATCATGAAATTCATCTAGAAGAACAAAAGACAGAATAGCCAAAATAATCCTGGGCAGAAGAATGATGCTGGAGCTATCACTATACCAGATCTTAAACTCTACTATAGGGCAATAGTAACAAAAATGGCAGTGTATTGGCACCAAAATAGGTGGACCAATGGTACAGGTTAGAAGACATGGAGACATACCCACATAGGTACAGTAACCTCATATTAGACAAGGGTGTCAAGAACTTACAATGGAGAAAAGATAGCCTCTTCAACAAATGGTGCTGTGAAAACTAGAAATCCATATGCAGTAAAATGAAACTAAACCCTATATCTCACACTGTGCAAAACTCAATTCAAAATGGATCGAGGATCTAGGAATTAGACCTGAAACCCTTCACCAAATACAAGAAAAAGTAGGCCCAAATCTCCATCATGTTGGCTTAGGACCAGACTTCCTTAACAAGACACCCATAGTCTAAAAAAATAAAAGCAAGAATCAATTAATGGGATAGATTCAAACTAAAAAGTTTTTTTTTTTTTTTTCTCAGCACAGGAAACAATCAACAATGTGAAAAGAGAGCCTAGAGGGTGGGAGAAAATCTTTTCCACACACACTTCAGACAGAGCACTTATCTCCAAAGTTTGTAATGAACTTAAAAAACTTTACACCCAAAATACAAAGAACCCAATCAATAAATGGTCTAAGGATATGGGCATACAATTCACAGAAGAAGATATACAGGTGATCAACAAATATATGAAAAAGTGCTCGGCATCCCTGGTAATTAGATAAATGCAAATTAAAAACCCCCTAAGATTTCATCTAACTCCTATTTGAATGGCTATTATCAAGAACACAAGCAATAAGTTTTGGCATGGTTGTGTGGGAAAAGGCACACTCATACATTGCTGTTGGAGTTGCAAATTGGTACAGCTACTCTTTAAAGCTCTATGGAGATTCCTCAAAAGCTTGGAATGGACCCACCATTTTACTCAGCTATCCCTGGGTTTATACCCAAAGGACTTAAAATCAGCATACTATAGTGATGCTGTAACATCAATGTCCATATTAGCTCAATTCACATTAGCTCTACTGTGGAACCAACCTAGATGTCCTTCAATTGATGAATGGATAAAGAAACTCAGTGTATATACACAATGGAATATTACTCGGTCATAAAGAACAATAAAATTATGGCATTTGCTGGTAAATGGATGAAGTTGGAAAATATGCTAAGTGAAATAAGCCAAGCCCAAAAAAACCAAAGGCTGAATGTTTTCTCTGATAAGTGCATGACAATATATAAAATGGGGGTAATAGGGGGCAGAGAAGAATGAAGAAACTTTGGAGGGTGAAGAGGAAAAGGGGGTGGGAGGGGGTGGGGATCAAAAAACAGTAGAATGAAACAGTATTACCCTATATATATATGTATAATTACATGAAAGGTGTGAATATACATTGTGTACAACCATAGAAATGAAAAGTTGAACCCCATTTGTGTACAATGAATCAAAGTGTGTCTGTAAAAAATAAAAAATAATGTAATAGTCAGTGGATTGTTTCTTGTTGTGGAATTACTGTGATCTCAAAAGGGGATATATTGTAGAGCCAGAATGCTCAGCCAAAATTCAAGATAGCTTTTTTACAAGCTGAATATATTTTTACATTTGCTAATTTCATTTTGTAAAACTGTTACTGGTTAATGTTTGCAGAAGTACTGATTCAAGAACACACAACCTAGATAACTTGTGATAATAAGCCATCACCTACAGAACAGATAGTATGTAATGGTAAATTCCAGTACTAATACAGACTGCAGTTTAAAAAAAAAAAAAAAAAAGGTAAATAACTGTAAAGTTATAGACACTGACGTTAGAGCCCATTACTCTTACTTTATGACTGGTGAGACTGCCTCGATATTTAAGATCAAACTTAGAGATTGACATTAAATACAGAGGTCAAGAAAAACCAGTATTTGACTCTTGCCCTCAAAGTCAGCCTGAATCCAGGGAACGAGAGGACTTCTATGTGGGGCTTTGCAACTCTGGGTCACACGAACTACCAATCAAGAAAATTGATGAGACCACTGGAGGATGGAAAGCCAATCAGTGAACTTGTTCCAGAGGAGGGTCATTGGAAAAGGGAGACATCCCTGATGCTTCCAAGGGAAGCCGTCTCATCAAGGAGACCTATCTAGTAAATGGCACTAAAGAACCTAAGAAGCTGCTCTCAAGTTCCTCATGAGTGAGCCCTGTGGGAGCTCAGCTAACTCTTAACAATACAGGAACAAGTCAATATGATCAGCTTTATCATAAACATCTAGAAAAACAGTTAAAACCAAAACATTCTTGGGCATTTAAAAGAAACAATAGTTAAATGTAACTTATAAAATACACTTGTGTTAGCCCACTAGAGTAGGTAAAGTTTGGAAGTTACAAAAGAGAGATTCTTAGGCAAATGTGCCTGATAACTATCAAGAGAAACTGCCAGAGTTAGAAATTTTTAGTCAGTTTAAGGCCTATAGACCTCCTAAGATATAAAGGTTGGCTTAATTTATGTTTGTAGTATGATTATCTAGCCATAAGTAACTGAAATATAGAGATCTCTACTAAACACAGGTTATACCAATAAAAGGATAGTTTACAAAATCAGATGACACAAAGTAGTTTAGTTATATTTTCTGGGGATATCAATGACATTAAGAGTTAAATGTGCTGTTTACATTCCTGATAACTTGGACAATGTTAACAATGATAACAAGGCCACATAAAGACCTTGTTTTCTCCAGCCTTTGTTAGGCCTTGTTATGGGAACAATTTCTCAGTTCTACCACCTCCTAGTGAGGGATTATTGGCTTCTGTCATCTTCATGACATGTTCCCAGATGCTGCAACATTTATTCTGTATTAATCTCATTTCAATACTCACATCTTTTGTTTCTCTCTCATAGAAGTACCCACCACCAGATGACTTTTCAACCTGTTCTTCCCCACCCAGACTTCTATCTTGGACCCCTCCATTGACCCAGTTTCTAAAAGGGAACTGCAAACTGCTTGCCCTACATTGCCTCATTCCAGCTCATAGGAGCCAGGCCAGTCATCACTCCATTTCCTTACAGCAGTAAAGAGTTTCCAAACCAAAAGGGGGAAACAAAGCCAGAATTGTGGATAGGCAGTTAGTATAGAAAGAGAGGATCAAATCAAATGGAGAAAATGGAGGCCAACAAAGCCATCTGCTTCTGGAAGTTGGAGACTGCCCCTGGGAGAGTGGAATGTCAAGTATCTGCAGAGGCCATTGATTACCAGACTTATTTGACTGAATCACATTTCCCTTCCCCTGCCCATTTGCTTCTCACTTTGTGCATCTTCCTGCTCAACCAGGCCTAGTCACATAGACAGGAAGGGGAGTCAAGGGGGAAAGAACTGGAGAACAATAGAGACATTAACCTATAAAGGATGTAGGGTGTGCTCGCTTCTTGGGACTTTAGAACATCAGCCATGGCTCCCTTCTCCCTCCTGGGAGAAGTCTTATGTTATTACCTTTAAATAGAACCTGCTTAATATGCTAAATCCTACTATAGTGTTAGGATTACCCTGCATACATTTTATTCTAATACTTGCAGTTATAAAATGTATGTGGTCCACTTTCAACAAAAGAATCACAAGGGTTCAGGTCAATCAAGTCTCCTGAAGGAATCCCTTGTCCAAATTAATAAAATTGGGGGAAATGTTGGGAGAAATCCTAGTTCTTGGCTAGTGGCAGTTAATGTCCCAAGTGTGTAAGGAAATCTTGCAGGGAGGAGCATTCTGCTTTTCTACCTAGGAAGAGTATAAAACTGCCCCAAGTTGACTCAGTGTTACCCAAGGGAACTCGTATAGAAACCGTTGTAGGTCTGATTCCCCATGGCACATTGTGATTGGGTTGAAAGCCTACAAAATGTATGGTTGTTCCCACATTTATTGAGTTTGCAGGCTGCTGACCACAGACCTGCTTCCATCCAACTCCCCTAGTCTGGGGGTCTTGACTCCACATCCTTACCAACTTCGGAACTAGCCTGGCACAACTACACTAGGTGTCTATGGAGGGAGTTCTTTCTACCAATGAAATTTGCCTAGACACTTAAAAAAGAAAGAAAAAGACATTTGCTTTTGTGAAGGGGAAGTTGAAGAAACTGCTCAACTCAGTCAATTCTATAGAGAACTATACAAAAACAACTATTTAAAAGCAATTCTTATTATTTGAATTGGACCAGTGCTTATTTTCTTCCATTTAGTATTTACCTAACAGTTTAAAAAGCATTCATTAAGCAGATAAACATATAAACATGTACATGTACACATTTTCATGAATTTTATATACAGTTATATACTACATAAATAATATGAAATACTAGTGTATGTCTGTACATACATAACATGTATATTGTATAACAAAACACAAGTATGTATTTTTTACATTTGTTTCTATGGTGATCATCTGATTGTGGTATCCTGGTTTATAGCAGACAGTATCAATGTATTTTTGTAAAACTGGTATAATTAAACATCTACACTCTAATCTACTTGGTATGGATTATAAATTGCATGGTTTCCTCATTTTGGGAAACTAATAACCTCATACTAGATTTTACTTAGTTTCACTTTAGTATATTTCAGGGTGTTATATCATAATTACATTAAACTTTGTTTTTCTGGTTGTCATAAATGTGCTATAAGATACTTTAAAGAATCATCAGGAAAATAATTTATATACATTCATATATAGTAATTATCATACGTTTACTACTTTATTCTCATGAAAAAATAATATTTAATAAATAATAAAAACAATAAAAAATAAGAATCTTATTCACAAAAGTATGGAAATAAAAGTGGCAAGATTTTATATCTTACTGATGACATAAATTATAATTATGATTCAATGAAATCTTATTATATTTCAGCCAAATGAATTTTTATGTGTTAACAACATTTGTGCTTATCAGATTGACCAAATTTCAAGGACTTCCTGTGCAAAATAATTAAGGGCTGATTTTATCAGTCCAGTAAATCACTCATTTTAAATATATGTGTTGACTCACATTTTTAGTCTAGAATTTATCAAACAACTTCATTAATTCAAACTATATGCAATAATATGAAATTATTCTGTGTTTTGTTTTGTTTTTCTCTATGGTAAAACCATTATATCCTTCCATTACCTTCAATTTCTTTAATCACAGCAAAGCTTTTAATACTAAATTTAGTCAAATTTTGCAGATTACTGTTTAAATCACACTTGTCAAGTTATCATACAAGTCCAAAATAAAGTTTTTGTGTTTATAATTAAATGAATTATCTTTTATATTTAAAGTCTACTAAAGCTTTCTACTTTTCCTATCATTAACACTTTCTACCTAATATGTAAATTTATCCAATGTAAAATTAATTTTAAAAATTCACGAGCAGCAGAAATCCTATTAGAAATAAAGTGGATGCACCTACAATATTGATAAAAGTACCTCATTGATAGGGTCAGTGACAAATTGAAATGAAAGAAAATAGGGAATTTAATGAGAATGTGTTTGTCCATACTAACAAAAGCATTTATTGAATGTTGCCATTTTCATTAGTAACTTCTAAATATTTTTTTATGATCAATTTGGGTAATTTTTATAACATCACATGTAGTAGATATAGACACTATTTTATTTTACATTTTCAAGATGAGTAACTCACTTCATATTGACAGAAGTAAAATATAGATTGTTAGATTTGAATACAGTTAGAAAATTAGCTGTATAGTTATTAACCCTAGCCAGGTTAGAAATGAATATTGTCAAGAAAGTCACTTATTTGAATATATATCTTTGTGACTTTCTCTAAATCAAATATATTTGTATTGTCAGTAGAATTGCATACATACATTTTTTTATTTTATCAAAGATCTCTAAAATTATATCCAAATTTTAATATTCACTTGGGTGCTTATAGAATTAATTAAATTGAGAAATAATTGTTTAAATTATATGACCAAACTACGTTATGTATGAACACAGAAAATGCTACAAATGTTCCATCTGCTTTTTTCCAATATCCTATAAATTGAAGACATTCTGCTACACCATAGAAGCTTGTGGTGCATACCTCAATATTACAAGACCCATACACTCAACAAATCAGGCCTATTTGCACAATAATATTAACTTTATTTGCTATAAGCTAGGCTATTTGATTTCTTGCACACTAATTTTGGCAGAATTGAAAGCAGAATCAGCCTCTCTCCTGGCCTTCCAAAAGGATGGACTCAAAGAAGATAATATCCTAGTGCCCAACCTGCTCCTTGAAGGCACATGAAAAGTTTCTCTGAGAAAAAATAAGCTGAGTAGAAAGTGCTTGTGGGAAAGAGAGAGAGAAACATGAATTTCTGCTCTACAAGCTGTCAAGACTTGTCTCTTTCTCTTGTCCAGGGATGTGGAAGTTTCTCAGTGTATAAAGTTCTGAGATATTTCTAAGAAGCCAGAGTCCTTGCAGCCTGCTGATTCTCACACTTAAAATTCCAGTGTTCAATATTTGGAATGTGAATACTAAATCCTTAGGGGCATTGGACTAATAAGAATGGGCAAATCAATTTCAAGAGCAAAAATATGGTTCTCTGAACAAATTGGAATGCCAAATACCTTGGATGTTTACAAAATCTAAGGTAAGCCATCAAGGTAGTGTTGCCAAAAGAACAATAAATAATTAAATTTGAATTTAGAGTCAGCTTGGAAAGAGAAATTGGAAAGCAATATCAAGGAGATTTTATAAAAGTTGAAGTTAAATGGTGTTTTCAGCTGAGTCTGTTTTAAATTCACATCCTTTGTAATTGTAAGTAACATAAGTGGATTGATATTTTCTGAAATAGAAGTTTTAGTCTAAAGTTGAAGACAGAATCTGTAACTGATATGGCAACATCTTTAGAGTCTGACTCTTGTCCATCAGTTTTATTCTACCACCTCATTAGAATATCATTTTGTCTTCAAACAAGCCCTTTTTCTTCTATCCATTTTCTTTTTCCATGTCACCTCTCCTTGCCCCCTTTATATAACACTATTCCTATTTTTTCTTTCAAAAAAACCTGCCAACATTATTGTAGTTATCCATTTAAATTGCTGCAAAAGAATTTCAGCTTGATTCAGCTCATCTTTTTTGAGAAAAATCTTGGTCCTAGGTTTTGGGTCACTAAACAATATGTTTTTTCAAAGGTGCTCTCAAAGGTACCCAAATCTGATCGGTCACTGAGAGTAAGGAATTTACATGGTTCAAACACTTCTTCATGCACACAAACAAGCAAACAAATAATCATTGAAATTTTGTGTCAAGTGTGTGTATTGGCAATAAAATAGTAAAGCAAAATCACAATATTTCAATGCCTCCATGAAGCATAAATTAGAAACCCAAAAACTCATATAAAATAAATATATTGAAATTTATGTGGTAGGGGTTACAGAAAAACATTTGATAAAGTACAGGCATTATGATTGTAAATAGGGTAGAAAGGGAAATATTTATTGGAAAGCTAATAATTATAGGAATAAATAATTATAGGAAGCAAGGAAGCAAGTCATGGAAATACAAGGCAGAAAAGCCTTCAAGGAAGAGGGAAGATGAGTACACAAGTTTCTGATAGAACGTTGTCAATGTTCAGAAAACAGAAGTCCTTGGTGGCTAAAGGAAGTTGAACCTTCATGTGGTACACAAGATCAATATTTTATAAACTATCATGGGCTTTTTGTTGTGCTTTTAATCTGAGTCATATAAACAATTGGGATAACTTTTATTATAGGTATCAAATAATTTGTGTTTGGTTTTAGTAGATTTCTACTATAAATACTCTACTTTAAATAAAATCCATGGGTTCTAGATACAAAAGACAAGAAAATTCTGTTTATTGCAGTAATTTAGGTGGGAGATTGAGTGACAAGATCAGAACAATGAGAAGTGATTAAACATGTTTTGAAGTCATATTTTGCTGATGATTATATACATATATCATGTTAAAGAAAGAATATACTAAAATATTCCCTTAAGGAGGATGTTGACCCCTGCAATTGGTAGATAAGTGTTGCTATGAACTTTAGTGGCAGAGACTTGAGAGAAGCAGGTTTGTAGGCAAAATTATCAGAATACCCAGCTTTAATCAGCATATATTTCAAAAATTCAAATGGATATTTAAGAGGGTTTCCATTTAGACTTCAAATAGGTTCATGTAGGAAAAAGAAATTTGGAAGCAATCTTTATATGAATTCAGTTTAAGTTCACACAGACTGAAAGTGCACAAAAGGAAGGTCAGGCAGCAAAGAGAAGAAGCCCAGTGACTTTGTAGGCCTGCATGAGCAGAGAGCACCAGATTGAATAAAAGTAGTGTATATACAGAGATATCACAGGCCAATGATCATCATAGCATTAGCTTATTATTCTCTTAACCCTGTTTATCTCTTTTGAAATACTGCACAGATACTTTCAGAATAATTATTTAGCTCAACTAAAAAACCTAGAATAGAGATGATTTGTGACTTCTTTTACTACATCTTCCCATTGTGTTTGTGTCCAAATGACTCATCTCCATCAATCATTCATCCCATGGACTCTTCTTAATATCTACTGTTAATATCTACTGAAATATCATTATCAGTCCTTGTTCTTTCTTTCTATTCTCCCTGATATTTAATTTAGTATTCACCTCTTTCCATAGAGTCCTAAATCTTTCATTTCCAGTACATTCATCTCTACCAAAAAAAAAAAAAAATCCTAATTATCCCCAATGATTTTATAATGATAACTTGCTGATTCATCCTTATCTTCATGACTGGTGATCCCTTCAAAATGACTTCACTTTCCTTCTTTATCTTCCCTTGACAACTTCCATTGTTTTCTCATTGTTGACTCTCATGGAATGATAACATAGTCATGATTTTTTTGTGAAACATGTTTTCATTTTCAGATCCCTTCTACTGCTCCCACTGTAATGAAGATTCTTTTACCTCAGTTTCTATTTTCCATATGTTAATCTTCACACCTGTGCTTGGCAGTCACTGATGGTAACAGCCGAAGAAGTTGCAGCCTGGAGTGTGCTGTCATGCACCACGTTGTTTTATTCTTTTCCACCTGTGCTTCCACTCTCAAATCCCTCAATACAAAGGACTCCCATCAGTAGCAGCATTTTCCACACATAGTACCTTACCGGCTAGATCACTGACTAAATCCAAATGTTACAACTTGACTTCCCCAGAAATTATTTTAATCTATATTTAAATCATTTTGAGTATTTCAAAAGATGCATAAATATCCTAGGAAATTGGGACTAAAAATCTTTATTCTAAATCTTACTCATAGATTTTATATTTGCATGTTTTAGCTTATGCTTTGATTTCACCTAGTTGTTCAACATTTCCTTATGCACTAGAAATATTATCAAAAATATTTCCTAAATATTTTCCACGAAGCAGAGCATACCATACTCTAGAATATTTATGGTACTACTTATTAAAATGGCTTGAGTAATAAAGAAACTTAAAATATTATTTTGATTGCTTCTTTCACATAGGGTTACTTTGCATTTATTTAATGAAATATTGAATTTACAATGGAAGCATCCACGTGACATATTCAAGGTGCCGTTTGCGGGAAACTAGCTTTGTATAATAGTCTAGATAATGTGGCTGCATGATATGGTCAAATGACAGGAGACTTACTCTTTTTGGCAAAAGAAATATTAAAAACACTGAAGACTTCTGCTCACAGAAATCTAACATGGTTTAGTCCATCTTCTGAGCCTGTTTAATTACAGAAGTCCTTCCTCAAAAATTTATGCTTATTGGCATTCTCAAAAAGTAAAACGACCTTCACCAATGCTAGTTAAGTTTGTAAATAAATTAAGGTTTGCTTATGTGAATTTTGTTCATTCTAAAGTGTGATTCTATCATGTTTAGTATGTACAATATATTCAATTTGGTTTAGTTATTAACATCTTTAAAACCTTCTCCCTTCCAGACAAAAATATTGTACAGAATATATGAAATAATAAATCAACTGAGTGACTAAAATCCTCACACCTGATTTTTAAATATCCTGTTATATATTGTATTTTTTAAGGATAACAGGACAGATGCTACTAATTGGTCCATTATTTTCATAAATACACATAAATATATGTTGTATTATATTCATAATTACACAGTTAAATATTTTTGAATTCATACATTAAAATTTCACTACATTTTACAAAAAGTGGTATGAATATACAAAAGATTCTTAATATTTCAATTACCAATTTCATCAGTAAATAAATTTTTAAAAATTATATTTATATTATATATAATATAAATTATATATATATATATATATATATATGTATACATACACACACACACACATACATATATTTTGTGGAGATACTGGTGATTGAAACCAGGGATGCTTAATCACTGGACTATATCCCCAGAATTCTTAAAATTTGAGATAGTGTCTTCCTACATTACTTAGGGTCTTACTAAGTTGCTGAGGCTAGCTTGAAATTGTTGATCCTCCTGCCTCAGCCTCCTGGGCCATTTGAATTACAGGTATGTGCCATGGAAATAATATATTTTAAAAATTAAAATTTCTGCCTACATGCATTAATATGATCCATTTAGACTTAATAAATTTACAAATGAGTATGTGTAACAAGATTCTCACATAGTTTCAGATACAAGAGTAGATGTACACTCTCCTTCAGGAGTAAAAGCAAAAGAATGGGCATTAAGGAAAAGTGTGAATTATTTAGGTGAGAAAAGAATAGAGGGACATTTTAGATACAGAAATTTTCAGGTGCAATTTCATTGGGGCATGAAACAGAATTATGAGTTCAGGGAACTAAATTTAATTTCATATTACTTACATAAGGGATTGTACTCATATCTACCATTTTGGAGCTTAAACTGACCATTCCAGATGTGAAATTATGTGGGTATCTGGGCAAGGTTGGGGACCTCAGTCTATTATAGGTTTTGGAGAACAACGAATTTGCATGGAATTCCTATTGATCAATTTACATTTTGTGTGATTTGTGGTGTAGGAAGGTAATTAGAGGTGAATACTACAATAGTTTAAATTAAGACTGTGTATACAGTGATGAGAAGGAGAGGATAAAGTATGAGTACATAAAGTTGAAGAGCCATAGCTAGGTTGTTGCTTGGATTTAAATAATCATAAAATAAAATTATGTAAGATTCTCAGGATTCCCATTTACTCAGATTTTTGGTGAATTTTACCTAAATAGAAAACCTTTTGGAAGCACAGGAGGGAACACACCCAAGAAGAAAATTCATCATCCAAGAAAGTTGTCAATAATTAGTAAAGAGCTCCACACTGGTGCTACTGCTTAATTGAAGTGAGTGCTAGAAAACCATAAAAAATCAATCCCAGTGATTTAAATTGAATGGAATCTAGTGTAATCATTGACAAGGAGAAAAATTAGCAAGTTATGGGAAGAAGGTCAAGAACACAAATATATAAAAATACCATTTCAGGATCAGTTAACTTAGGTAGGGACCAAGAGAAAGAGAAGCATTTGGCATAAGAGAGGACTCAATCTAGAAATGATTTGACACACATGACCTCATTTGTGGCTAAGTGAAAATGCGTGATGACATATAAAGCAGTTAATTCATCCACATCTCAGAGAAAATAAATTACATCTCTGAGACCTATTAGCATTGCTTCATGTTTCTGTTTATGAAAGAAAACTCTCCTCTATTTTATGCTCCAGTGTTACAAATAGAGCAAGATAAGTTTCTTTTATAAAAGAAGTTAACAAATAATTCTAGACAGATGCAAATTTTTTGCCATGGCATAATCAAGGCATACACAAAACCAGCATATTCTTACTTGGCAATGAGTGATGGATACTGTTTACACTGTTGAAGTCTATCTCACTGTTTGGAGCTACTACATATCACTACAAGGCTCTCAAAGTGAAACCCATCACTGTGCTCTATAAAATAAAAGTTGGACCACTTTACTGTGCTAATAACTATATAATATAATATCTCTTCAAAGTCTTAAGCCAGAGTTGAGCTATGGAAATTCCTACCCCCTCTTGTCAGTATTGAACTCTATAAATCAGACCTAGATCATTCCAGAGAAGACTGTTATAATTTACACTACCTTCAACATTGTTGGGTGGAAAGAAACCAAATCTCTCTCTCTCTCTCTCTCTCTCTCTCTCTCTCTCTCCTCTCTCTCTCTCTCTCTCTCTCTCTCATAGTGGTGATTTGTACATGGTAACTTCTGTTTTCCTTTGTTGTATGACACTTTTATTTTTTTTGTGTTGGAATTGAAGGGATGATTGGTTGGCAAGGATGCAGCCATTTCTTCCATGATTCTACACCCCAACATTTTAAAACCTAGATTGTTTACTGACTGTAAACAATAATTGAGATAACTCCCTACCTTTCTAGATTGTTAGCCTGAGAACTTCCACTACTTAAGAATAGCTTCCCCACCATTTGCACCCTCTCCCTCTCCCCCTCCCTCTACTTCTTCCTCTTCCCCTCCTTCTTCCCCTCCCCCTCTTCATGTCACTCTTCTCTTCTGCTTCATAAAATCTCTTATGTGAGTTCCTGCATCCAGAATGGTTTTCTGGATGCTTTCAGAAACTCTTGTTTTCTACAGTACTTAGTTTTCTTTTATGTATATTTTATTATTATTTAGTGAAATTTGATACAGAAACTTCCAAACATCCACAATTTAGAGATTTATTTTTTCCAAGTTGCCAAAGCAATTAAATGTAATTTTATTACATTGTTGTCAATTACATTAATATAATTACAAGTTTATGATTGTGTTCTGTTTCTTGTGGATGAATAAAGAATAATATAGCATACACATTAATTGACCTCAGAATAAATGTTGATAATTAAGCAGGTTATATAAATTAATTCATAAAGCTATTTCCAAAACTCTGTACCAACATGTGAAACTATGATAACAGATCTTAAAACCATGTCTAAAGTAAATAACCTGCTGTTTTTCAAAACTTAATTCACTGTAACTCATTTGTGAATTTCTATCCCATGCAAATATGCACAATACAAATACTTACATGGAAGAATTAAGTAATGGTCCTGATTGAAGAATAAAACTTCTTTTGAACATCAAGAAACCATCAAAGTCAAATGAACAAATCAGTTGCTTCAAACATCAAAGTGATATGCTTCTTTACCTTACCAAAAAGAATAAACATTTTGTTTGCACAAATTATTTCTTAATATTTATCTCCTATAGTTAAAAATTCTGTTGTCATCAGGCCAACAGGAAGGTCAGCAAGTTATTCCTCATAGTAGATATTGCTGATGATTTTCTCACCAGAATGACTTCCCTTAACCATTTCTAATGTACTTCAACTTTAATGTGAGGTCTTTAAGGGTCCAGAAAAATTTATCATAGAGTGGAACTTATGTAGTCACTTAGGCCCATGAAGTTTCAGTGTTGAGCATATGTCTAATTGAAAAAATTGAATCTCATAATCTTTGCAGTGAATGCAAAAAGAAAACAGAGAAAACAGTACACATTTCTGAACACTATAGCATGCATTAACCAAACCAAACTTATCCACATATTTGGATGATGGTTCTAACTCAGAAAACAGTAGTTTTTATGTTTTAGTTTGTAGAATTAGGATATTACCTTCTTATAGGAAGAGGCATCTTGGATTCATCCAGACTGGTCTGGCTGTTTTGTGGTTCCTCTGACCTAAAGGTGCAAGCAATAGAGATCAGAGACTCCAAAGAGATGTGGGCACATAGAAACACAGAGAAAGTGGTTAGAGCCAGCAACCTGTGGCCCCAACCTATAATTCAATCCATTGAAGAAGCAGAGGCAAGGGCATCACAAGTTCAAAGTCAGTCTCCATAAATTAGTGAGGCTGTAAATAAATTAGTCTCTAATTTATGCTGGCTCAAAATCGAGTAGACAAAAGCACTAGGGGATGTGGGCCTCAGTGGATAAGTACAACTGGTTAAATCCCCAGGACTAGGAAAAAATAGAAAAATGATAGATGGATAGAGAGATAGATAGATACGAGAGAGATAGATAGATAGAAGATAGATAGATAAAGTGTCTTGCATCCAGAGGGAGGGGAAGAAATTGATCAGAAAAGATTTTCAACACAGGCAGAAGGAAGCCTTATTTCAAAAAATGGGAAGCATTGTGTGCGTAGCTAAATCCTCAGGATGGAAACAAATCAGAAAGCAATTAATTTTACTTCAAACACATAAATAAATTTATCTACTGTTATCACTGATATTATAGGTGCTAGTAATGTATAACACAGTGAAATAAAGACTATTATGGATGGTTAAACGATAAGTTGCTCACAAAAAAATACATATACACAATAACCTTTTAATATGTTATAAGTTTTCAGGACAAAATTAATGGTTTAGCTCCAAATTGAACTTCAACAATAGACTGCATTATGTTTGTACTTTATGTAAATGCATGAGACTCTGATTTGAGAATATGCCCTATTTCATAATATCATAAATAATAACAATTGAAAATTTATATATATAAAATACATATAATCTGAACTGAATATTTCATTGCAATTTCGTATATGTAAATTAAAGGACAAAGTCATTATTTTCCATTGTTTAAAATAAATCCATTTAAAGTATCTGCCAGTATTAGAAGTAATTGCTTCATAAATTAGTTTCAGTATGAAAATAATTATCTCATATTTATTTTTATTCTTTTTTAATTCTCAGTAGTCGAAAAACTTGTACATTTTATGTTCATATAGGATCATAATTCCCAATATTACATTAATTAATTGTAAGCCAAAATCAAAGCAGAGCATTTTTTTTTCTTTCTATAGTGCTGAAGATCAAACCCAAGATCTCATGTATACTAGGTAAGCACTCTACCACTGAGCTATATTGCCAGACCTGAAGCAAGTTATTGGGAATTCATGTAATATTTTTCATAATGTAGAAATACCTGGAAACTCATTTCTAGTTAGACAAATATTTAAAGAAGATTATTTAAATTTGGTGGGGCATTTAACCAGCAATTGAACCCAGAGACACTTAACTACTGAGGTGCATCCCAGCCATTTCTATTTTTTATTTAGAGACAGGTCTTGCTAAGTGCTTGGGGATTTGCTAAGTTGCTGATGATGGTCTTGAACTTGCCATCCTCCTGCCTCACTCTCCCAAGGCTGGGATTGTAGGCAGGCATTACTGCTCTCAGCTTATTTAATTTTTTTTAAAAATTATTTACTTTTATTTTTTCTTCTTAGATATACATGACAGTAGAGTGTACTTTGACATATTATACATACATGGAATATAACTTATTCAAATCCCATGGTTGCACATGATGTGGATTTTCATTGGTGGTGCATTCATGTACGAACATAAGAAATTTCTGTGTGATTTATTCTACTGTGTTTCCTTTTCTAGCTTCTTTAATTTTAACCACATGAAATATTTGTGTCATATGATAAGATAATGTATCTAGTTATATCCCTTCACCTATGATTTTTCTACTCTGTACTTTCTAAAATTGTAGAAATGTAGTTATTTAAATTTAATTCAAGTGGAAATCAAAAATGCAATTCCTCAATTGCACTATCCCATAACTTCAGTGCGGCGTAGATTAATATGGTCAGTGAACACTGTATTCACACATATGTAGAATGTTTCTTCCATCAATAAACATATAATGGAGGGTTCTTGTTCACTTATTTGTGCTTGAAATAAATACAAGTAGCATTATTTCAAATTATCATCCATTGTTTCATTCTTCCAAAACAGAAAATGATGCTTAAGGTCCTAATACTTGTTTGAACCTGGAA
>NC_136474.1:718950-848513 GCF_902686455.1 Sciurus vulgaris | reverse complement strand
CTTAAATAATCATTATCATTCTACATATGAGAAAACTGAGGCTTAATGACATTCCAGAATTACAAAATAAGATATGACTTACCTGTAGAAATTTTGTTAACAACTCAACTCCTTCACAGTCTAACATAAGTATAACAATTAAAAATGTGGCAATTTTCATCTTAGCTGATAGAAACTTTTCAGCTAAAACTATTTTCTAAATGTTGTGTTTGCTAAATTTAAGTTCCTTAAAAGAGATACTCTTGTTGAGTTCAAATAGACTCAAAACTACTTTAGTCTAAAGAGGCTAAACTTGTCATTGCCTTAGGAAGAGATCATAAATAACATCAATACAAATTTTCAATGCTCAAGAAAACTATTAAAGCTGTTGAATTTGAGTCATCATTCTGTCTCAAAATCAAGTGACCTCCATAATAAGGGGAGCTTAATGACTACATCAATTTTCACAGTACTGAAATAAAGGCAAGTGCATAAAATCATCATTTTCCTATCATATGGATAAAAACACAGAAAATTGTCCCCAAAATATATTAGTGTGTTTCAAGATAAACACAGAGACAAGCCATTAAAAAAAAATTTATAGCAATGGGTACTAGAAGGTACTAAGCTCAATTTAAATGTGCATAACTTCATAAACTTCACTAATCAAGACCACCAAGCCAATAGTTAATAAAGAATTCTAATTGTAGTTATGAAATTAACATAACTGGGAATACAGGAGGTAGGAATTATTTTAATGGTATTATCTCTGGTTGACAAATCAGAGATTCTACCTTTCACTGCCTTTCACTGTCAAAAGAACCATTATAAGTAGAGAAATATTCTCCCCTGAGTGTTCTAAATAGGTCCTAGGGATCCTGCAAACCTAAACATTCTCCAGACTCTTCCAGTATTCAGCACTTTGCACTTTGGCACATATCCAGAAGACCCTAGGCACTGACAAGATTGGAGCTAAGTTCATGGTCAGTCTGCTTCACATGCCTTCAGCCTTCTACACTGAACAGTACCATAGACAATGATATGTGAGTATATACATAAAATATAGGAAAATAGGAATTATACTACTTTGGAGAGACCAAAAAATGACAGCATACATGACTATTCTTTCTAAGAATGTCTAGCTGAGAATATCAGGTATTATACTAACAATAAGACTATCAGTACATACAATTATTTAATAATATTTCTGGTATCAGAAATGTTTTGCTATTATGCCCCTAGTTTGAGAAGAAATGAAAGTACAAGAAGTGTGTTATGTTGTAAGCAATATAAAAATTTTTAATTAAAATAGACAATGTCCTTAATTTGATAGTTTGTTGACTCAAATTTTTTTAATAGAAAATAAAGTCAAGGGGTTATTCTATGTTACTGCAAATTTAATGCATTCCATAAGTCAAAATATTCAGACCAATTTTACTGGGAGATTTGGACTGATCTGAATGTAGCAGTGAGAAGAAACTTCAACTGAACTGCTGACATTCGGGGAATTACATTTTGTTGTGGAACCACAGTTTATATTCTTCAAGTACAAATTATGTCAGTAAAATTGAACAAAATACATATGTGTCATCTAATGTAAGCATCACAATCAAAAGTTTAATTATAACACTTAGGTGTTTTGTGAGTAAATAGAGAACAATTCCGTAGAAAGCAAAATAAAAATGTATCATGATCTTTATGATACCAAATAAGGCATTAATCACTGCTTTCTTTCTGGGAATAGGAGCTACCTAGATAAACTGTAGAATTCTAGTACCCAGGTTCTACACTCATTTTATTTACAACTCAATGATATTTCATACATACTTCACTAATTTTTCCTTTCTGAATTATAAAATTAATATGAAAAAATGAGAAATTTAATTACATTAGGTTTCAAAATATTTAAGAACTGTGTGTATTATTATTTTTGTGGAAATTTTGTTGTGTCAAATACTTTAAGAAATTAAAAAGAACCATATTTCTCCCATTTTCATTAAAAAAAATACTTGGGTTCATGTTTAATTAGATGCTGTGGTTTAATTTTCGGAAAGGTGAAGTTCTTGAATTCATCATTTGAAGAAATACCTGGCCAAGTTTCCTGTGATGGAGATCCTGAATTTAAAAAATAAATAAATATACATAGAAATTTATACATATTAATGTAAATTATCCTTATGCACATATATGTAGGCATTACTGAGAAAGTGCCTTAGAGAACATTTTACACTTATTAGATATTTTATTTCAACTGAAATTAAAATGATGGAAATTATAAATACTTATGGGTTGAAAGGGGCAAGACAGGAAGGAGGACCAACAAATAAGGAGATTGTTGTGGTAATTTGGGAGATGATGGTGGCATGAGCTAAGGCATAATGTAACAGGGATAAAGGGAAACAAATAATTCAACACTTTCTAATGCATGAAGCAGAGACAATATGCAGATGCAGGGTGGTGTGTGTGTGTGTGTGTATGTGTGTGTGTGTGTGTGTGTGTGTTTGTAAGAGAAGAAAAATAAGGTGGCTCAATGTAGAGACACTATCATCTAGGAGTTGTGTGAATATACAGGAATTTAAGACAGTCCTTCCATTAAAATCTTACAATCTAGCAAATATTAAAAAATTATGGAAAATCTAATTTTAAATATTAAAATGCAATACAGAAAGTAAAATAATATGATTGAAATGGAAAACTGTAGAATGGTTCCTCAAAAAGTTAAAAACAGAATTATTATGTGATACAGCAATTCCACTCCCAGATCTAGACCCATAAGTAGTGAAAGGACAATCTTGAACAGATATTTGTATGCACACATTCACAGTAGCATTGTTTACAGAAGTTAAAATACAGAAGCAACTCCAATGCCCTTTGATTGATGAATGGATAAACACTGTGGCATATATGTAAATGTCTGAAAAGAAAGTCCTCATGACACATTCTACAACATGGATGAACCCTGATGACATTATAACAAGGAAAATAACTGAAATAAGTAAGTTACAAAAAATATTGTGTAATATCATTCCTGTAAGGTACTCAGTACATTTCAGATACAAAAATAATGGTAATTTTCAGGGACTGCAGAAAGGGGTGGAATAGGAAATTGTCTAATGGATACAGAGTTTCAGTTTTGCCAGAAAGATAAAAGTTCTGAAGACAGAGATAGGTGGACAATGATGTGAACTTATTTAAGGTCTGAAAACTACACATGAAACTTGTTAAAATAGAAAATTTTATGTTATATGTGTATTATTGGAATTTTATAAAGAGAAAAATATGTTACACAAAACAAGATTTTATAAAATTGCTCAAGACAATGAGAGAAGTATATGACTTAGTACATAAATACAGAAAATAAATGCAACCACCAGTCAGAAGAAGAAATTGCACTCAAAAGCTAGGTTGTATTCAGGAGAGGATTTATGAAAAGCTTTGTTTAGAAGATTATGAGGCACAGACCCCAGTTAGAGCAGCAGAGCAGGCAATTGGGGTATTAATATGATGGGAAAAACTGTATTTCAGGTTTTTCTGAAATATAGTGAATAGGCCATTTAGCTAAAAGGGGATATTTGCATTGAGAAATGGTTTGAAATTGTTGGAAAAAGTATTCCCAGACATTTTATGGAAATCTCTAAGTACTGGATTAAGAAATGCACTTTATAGCTTAATGAGTGCACTGGCCACAGAGGTATTTAAATTGGGGAATACCAAGATCAAAGTGATGTTTGAGAAAGATGGTTACAGTATTTTGATTATTGTTTTTAGAACAAATTAAAAAAGGTAGATTTTCATGAATATTAAATAATGATAAAATAATTTTGCATTCAAATACCATGTCAATCAATACTTTTCTGAGTTTTTTTACATGTTAATTAATTTGGCTTTAACATTATGTACAGAACATTAAAGTAGTTGTTGTTAAATATTTCCATTTACTTAAATGTGGAATCTAAGACACAGGCCATTGATTTGGATAATGAAATTGATATTTAAACAAAGATAATCTTGATACCATACCAGAACTCTTATTCACTGCTTATGCTGTGGCTCTTTAAAATTACAACTCTTTTAAGGTCACTATTAGTATGCCCTGTGTTATCAGCTACATGATTTCAAAATTATCAATACAGTAATTTTGTATCTGTATATATTTACCACTTGTCAATCTGTGTTGAGTACTCTGCAGAACCAAGAAGAGCATCAGGTGGCTGATACCATAGTGTGACAATATCACTTGAGTAGATCCTGTGGGAACTGACATGGATCTGGCTAGTCCTTAATAGGGATAAGAAAACAAAAAATTAAATATACTGAAATCCGTTTAAAATATAGAGAATTTATTAGTTCCTATCCTCAACATGACTTCATTCACAGGGATACTGAGATGGATACTCAGTGGTTTCTTGAAGTTTGAAGAAAATTGATTTTATGAATTCTGCTGAGCACCTGTGGTCTTGGGCCAGCATATCATTATATAATTAAACTAAATACAATAATTCTGGGACCACAAAATTTTACATACTTTTATATGCTGAATGTACCTGGTATAAGATGTAGATGTTTAGTTTATCTTAATCAAAGCCAAAAGTGTTTTTCTTTTGTCCATAAGTCAAAGTTCCAAACTTATTTTCTAGCTGAAATTAAATTAATCTAAAATAAGTCAGTGACACTGAGATACACAATTTTACTTGCCACAATTATAAGCTCTTATCAACTCTAACCTACTTCTAACATTTACTTGCTGTACTATTTTTTATTAAATATCCTGGAGTCATTGATCTATAATCCAGTTGAATTTTACTGACAATTTCCTTGCAGAAATTCATTCAGAAAAGTTTTCCATGGAATAGAAATTACAATGTATTCTGTACTCTTCTTGTTACATGGATAATTTTAGACTAAGAGAGACCTCATTGCTTTTGAGTATTACTAGCTGCTGTAAATAATGAAAAACATTTTCCATTTCTTTGTCAATTTAATATGGAATACACTAATAATCCAGAAATGAAGACTAGAGTTCTCAATTTTATCCATTTGTACTACAGTTATTATCATCTCTAAACCTCTAAATCCTGATCACATGGAGAAGAAGCAATTTTGAAAGGTAGATTAAGAAAATAAATTTATTTTTACCATATATTTTATTTCAAACAAGAGAATTTTTTTAAGGATGAGATTACTATTGTATGTAACTTCATGACACATAAATTTATATATCTTATTAAAATATGAAAAATATAAAAACCTTAAACCAGTACTTTATTACATGGGATATTAATTGCATAAGCAACACCAGAAAGTTAAATCATGGCTAATAGTAACTGGAATGATGCTGACACCATTTTATTTATTATCAATTTTGCTATTAATCTCTCAGCTTTGAGAAATGAGTATAACAAATTATTTTCTATAATATTTGATAATATTATGGGAGGTAGCTTTCTGATTTACCTTTCAGATGCTGACTGAGTTATACGGAGGAAAAGAACAGAGCTATAAATTTGCTTATCATACAGCTTTGAAAGTTTCCAATGGTAGTGTAAGACCCCGACAAAGGAGACCCTAACTCTGTCCCATGGATTGATGGCAACCCCAATCAACCACAGGAGGCGTCACTTGATGCAAACCACAATAGGCTTTTATTGCAGTGACCTGGGACCCAACTCGTGACTCATGCAGGAGTCGAGGAGTCGAGTTCCTAGCAGAAAATCTTACAAGTTTATGAAGGCAGAAAACACACATTGAGAGGGGTCGCACACAGAAGGGGAAAAGGGGAACAAAGCCACCGGGAAATTCCAAAGGGGGTCTGGCTTTGCTGATAACATATAACGTGTTTCACAATGTTTTACAACAGGGCATAGATTCTGGTCAACAGTTTCTGGTAATCTTATATCCTTGAAGAGCTTTAAGGGCTTTGTTCCCATCACTGGGAGGGAGACCTTAGGGAGTTGAGATAAAACAGACAGCTTAAGAAAATGTCCATTCTTTCATTAGTTCCCCCAATACTTTACTCTCCTGCTTCTGAGAAGATCGTGAACTAGGATGCTTGTCCAAATAGGTTCCTCATCTACAACCAGAATTTTGGTAATGGTATGACATAAAATAAATAATCTCTCAAACTCAACTGTCACATGATTCTACACAAGTCAATTTTTATCATTATTGAAAATGACTATATTGTAATTCCTAGAGCTCTGATTTTCATTGGTCATGAAAAAAAGGTAGAATTTTCAGAAGGATCAAGAACCACTAAAGTATAAAGAATCAAACTGAATTGACTCTCACTTGTAGCCCCAAGTGTATTTGCTATGTAATAAAATAAATAAATAACAAAAGCAAGAAAGCTGATTATATTATCTCATGGAAAAATCAGAATTTTTTTCTCTCTCTTTTGTTTGTTTCTTTTCTTCTTTTTTTATTACTTGAGATTTAAACCAGGGCCACTTTACAACTGAGCTATTATTTTGAGTCAGGGTATTGCTAAATTGTTTAAGGGCTTTGCTAACTCTATAAGGCTGTTCTTGATTTTGCAATCATTCTCTCTGTCTCCCAAACCACTGGGTTTGCATGTATGCATCAATGCACCTGGCAGTAATCAGAATTTCTTACTGATCTGTGAGCAGATAAAATTTGCTTTGCTTCCTTTAAAGAAGTTAGAGGCAAAATTTAAAGCACTCAGAGAATTCCCAGATAAAAGTGGATTTTTGATGGTCCTTGACATTTCTTTGCATTTCAAATACTCATGAATATTTCTCTTTCACAGCCATTCATTTTGCAATTATGTCAAAGAATACTAAATGCAGTTTGACAAAGAGAGGGAGGGGTGGACAATTAAAAGGGAAATAATGAGAAACTATTTTTAAAAGACTGTGTAATCTATACAAGCAAATATAAATAACATCTTTTTTTGTTTAAACATAGTTGGCCCACTCATTTCCTTTTGAAGGAAAGAAATAAAAATAAGAATTTATGCTTCAAACAAATAACAAAATACTGAATGGGTAAAAGTATACAAATTGCCAAAGACAAATTCACCATTTAAAAAGTAAATTTCTATAATTACCTGAAATACTTGTACTTGTAAAATTTAGTGAAATTTTCCAACAGTGAATCTATTGGAATAATTTGTGAAAAATTATAAATGCAATTTCGGAAAACTGCATGGGTTTTTGAAAAATAAATTCTACCAAATTATTCTAGAGTAAATAAATTTCAAAGCTAATCTACAAAATTTTCTCTTCTTCTAATAGAAACAATTTGCTCAAAACAAAAAGAACATGTAATTTTGTTTTACTCTGAAGTCCCTTAAAGTAAGATTGCCTAAAATGTAAATAACTACCAATTAAATTACTAAGCACATTCTAAATGCAGTCTTCATGGCAAGTATATAAAGGGACCCCTTTTCCTATGTGGATTTTAAATTCTTGGGTCTTGGAACACATTTTAAGTTCTTAAAAATTATTAAGGACTCCAAGTATTTTTACTTGTATAGATTACTGCTGACAATTGCCATAAAAATTGAGAAAAATTAAAATAGTTATGCATTAAAAACACCTCTAATGTTTGCATGAATAACATTTTTAAGAAATATTTTTTTCAAAAAAATTAATTTTGAATGGTCTTTTTTAACATTTCAATAAATTGTTTAGAGTCTATTTTGATAGAAGACAGCTGTATTCTGTATTTACTTTTGCTTTCTATGTATTGTGATATGTTGCTTTATTCCATATCAAAACGTATCATAATATGTATAACTATATGAAGAAAACCAGATCTCACTGATATGAAGTGGAAGAGAGAAACATTTTAATAGTATTTTCTAATTACTGCAGATAATATTCTTTGATATATTATTATTAGATTAAGTTATTTCTTCAAGGTTATATGATAACTTAAATTATATCCATAAACTATTCATACTTCTGTTAAAATTCACTGGTCTATCTAGCACTTTAAATGAATCTTTTACCTGGCATGATTCTATAATATGGGGTGCTGATAACTTGAAAAATATTTATTCTTGAGTTATAGATTGAAATTTTTAATTTTTATTCAAAATTTATAAAAACTTCTATTTTTTAATATCACAACTGACCTCATCAGAAAAGTTTCTAAGTAGTGGGAACATATTAAGTTTAAAGCAGAAGATCAAAAATTCAAAATATAATTTGTATTTTTAAACCTGAATTTTAGTATTGGCAAGAAATACCTGCAGTTGATTTCCTTGAAGTGATGAGATTAATTCACTAATTTCAAGAAAAATCAGCCAAATATCTAAATCTGAATAACCACAGATTGTCAGCCATTTTGGGTAGAAAAAAATGATGTTCCATGAATGGAAAAGGGGGGCTATTTCAGCTTGTAGCCAAATAATCACCCAAATACTTTTCTTTGAGATAACTATAGTATTTCTGTGTGCAGTCCATGTTCTTTATATAATTCCCATTTCATTTTACATATACAACACAGAAGTATACTCATTTACTCAAGGATACAAATTTAATAAAATTAATGCATTTTATTGCTTGGAAAAATAATTTAATTGTAACTGATACTTTGTATCTAACAATGTGCAATGGTGAAGAATACCATGATATAATTTGTTGGCTCTGCCTGAATATATACTAAGAAAGAGCAGTTTTATCCTTATTGCTTCTGGATCAATAGTGTAAATATTAACACAGGGAAAAAAGCAAATAACATTTAGTGCACTTCTGAAAATATATTTTTAACTCAGGACATTCCCTAAAAGGTTATCAGAAACCTGGAGTCCATGGGCCACACCTGGGAACCCATGTCTTTTAGTATTTGTTACTAACAACCAGCATAAACCATCCACAAAATTCTGTCCATTATAGTTCAGTGGGCTCAGAGAAAATTTCCAAACTCACATGAAAATGATAACATATTGTGACAATGGTTTTTCTTTTATACCTAACCACCTGGAGGAATTTATAAATATTTAATCATTCTTTACCAAAATCTGCTAGCTTTAAATCCTGTTTTTCATTAATAAGAAGGCTTTGTGGTTTCAAGTATCAATGCAACACCATTATTCTGTGGCAATAAATTAACCCATGTAGAATTTGGTATAGAAACAGCTACAAAAGCAAAAAAAGTAAAAATTAGGCTTACAGGTATCAAGATAAACTTTGGTATTAGCATAAGTTATGGTAAGTAGAAAAGCAACTGGTTTAGAATAGTAAAAGAAAAAAACAACATTGTTATATAAAGCTGATCCCCCACTCCTTATGCTGCATTTATTTCCCTGCCTTCCAATTTCTTTTCGCTCTCCCCACCCTTTCCACTGCAGCCATTTCCCCACCTCTCAACTCCTTGTCAGTCTGTGAACATCCTAGCTAGCTATTTGTTCATCAGTCATCTTGCAATTATCCTTCTCCATTATTGGTCCCCTGTTAGCCAGGTGGAATTCAACTGTTTAAGGATAGCTTCCCTGCCATCTTTTCTCATGCTTTCTCTCTCCTACTCTTTCCTTCTCTCTCCTTCTCACTTTTTACACTCTCTCTTGCACACACCCTTTCTCTTTTCCTTTCATTTTCTCTCTTACCCTGCAGGGAGACACTCTGTTTGCTTAATAAACCCTCTTATGTCAATTCCCATATCCAGTGTGGTTTTTGTGGGTTTCTTACCTTGGTGCTATGACTCGGATGGGCTCTTCCACTGTTTCTTAAGGAAGTGGAACCCCATCTGATGCCCCAGTGCCTCCCACAAACACCTCACATTCCATTCTGCCTGGATGCTCTGCTCTGCATCCATCACCAGACTTCAGATTGGTGAGTCCCCTAATTGGGTTCCCCTAGGCCAATTTCAACACTCCTCTGCCAACCTGAGAAGGGACTGTTGAGTATCCAGTACCCTCAAGGTGGCTGAGGGGTGGTGGCATTCCCAGTCAAGACTTTCATAGTTTTGGCTGACCCCCTTAGTCAGTCTTATCTGCTGGGTGGGTTCCTGATATTATGATGGAGATTATCTCTCAGGTTTGAGCCTCATCTTCACGCTCACATTTGTACTCATCCTCAAAAACCCTAATGTCAGGTTCTCAACCCTCCTCGGCTTTTGTCTGGCCCCACATTGATGTTTGTGTGACAACACCATTGATGTGCTGCCTCCTCATCTCCAGTTGACTACTCTGGCCTCAGGATGCTCTGGCCAGAGATTTGGCTGTATCAGTCTCCACCATGGGATCTGAGTCCTCTATTCCATCAGATTCACCCTTGGGATGTCTGTTAGAGAACTTTAGAACACTTTACCTGACCCCCAGCTTAAAGCCATCAAAACTTAATGATATTTGGCCATAGTACCCTTTATATAATCAATCCAAAATGGTCACATAATGGCACACAGCTTCTGTGAGCCAGCAGCAAGATAGAAAGGGATTCTTTATCTTCAAGTCTCTTATTTCTTGCTTGTTGGCTCTTCCTGAAAACTCAAACATTTCCTTTTGGCTTCTTCTCCCCCTTTTAACCCCTCCTCCTCCTCTGAGTTCCATTCAGTTCTGTTTCTGCTTCCATTCCCTGGCCCAGCCAACCTAGTCCTCCTGCCACAAGGTCCTGCATATGGCAGTGTGGAGGGAGTGACCACCCAAAAATCAGTGGCATGTCCCAGTAAGGAGTATGATATAGCAGCCACATTCATCAAAAGTAGTGGGAGATAATGTTTCACAATTTTCTGCATCCAATCCTGAATTGGTTACTAAAGAGGATAAAGGTCTAAAATGCCCTATGTATCAAGTTTCTGTGAGCCTATTAGCTCCTTTCAGATCTCAGTCAAGGCTTACATTGAAATGTAAATGGAGGAAGCCAGAATGCTCAGTGGGAGACTAGTATCAAACCCAAGGGAAAAAAAGTCCATTTTAAACTTCTCCTGGGTTGCAACACAGAACACTTTATCTCTCCCTTTTACCTCTTCTTGCTGCCTTTCTCCTTCTCACTTTCTCATGGTATAATTAATGGCCATTATTATTTTTCTACTAGGACTTTAGTTTTTCTTAAATGCTATATTTTTGAGCTCACAATTTAGATCCCACATGCCCAGGTTAATGATTGTTTGACCAGTTCTTTTTACCCAACTCTAGAGTTATTTTTGAACATCTGTTACTTTGCAATGGAGATAAACATTACAAGGCCTTTGTTTATGTGTTAAATATAAGCACACATAAAATTAAAATTTAAAAAATGGTTCCAAATACTTTAAATTCATGTGATTTAAAAAAGTTGGATTTAAATTGGGCAAAATAATAGAAGTAAAATATCCTTAAAATTAACTCACAAATCTCTAGGTGGTCAAACTAATAAAATATTGATGTTTATAAAATTCTAAAATCAATTTTTCTAGGACTTTTCTTCAACAGGAAAGAGACTGCAAATACTGTTGGTAAACTTGTTTGATATATTGGTTTTTCTATAATAAAATGAGTGAATTAGAGTTGATATGTCTGGAATTACTCAAACATGTTTGATAGTCATCTGATTTTTTTACAAAGTTATTCCATGGTGTAACATACTTAAACCTTATTCCTTGTATATTAAAGGTGTTAATATTTTCCAGGTATAAAAGCTCTCTCAGACTTTCTTTAATTCATGTTTTAGATATGTTAAATTGTGTTAAGTAGTGTTCACATGGACTCAGGAATCAATATATGTAAACTTCTTAGTATGACATTTAAGAAAGAGTGTAATGTGCAGTAGCAAAAATGGGTGAGCAGTGACTGAGATTGGGGTCTCTGACCTCATGACTGTGACATGCCTGGTGCCTGGGAGTATTCCTGTGCAGGGGCAAAAAATGCCTAACTGGGGGGTGTATACCCCTATGAGAGAAGTACTGTTGTGGCAGTACCCTCCCACGGGAGGCTCTATATCAGCTCTGACATTGATCTCAGACACACAGCTCTTGGGAAGGAAGAAATTATTTTGCTAGATAACCAGTGTTTCATCAGCTCCCTTCCCTGGTTTCTGTCCACCTTACAGTAACTTTGGACAGTGGACGTCCTTGAGAGCTACACAGAATTCCTGACATTGCACTTTGCAGTTGTGAAAAAAAGATATGTAGATGCCCTAGTCTCTGTAACTTTCCTGAAAACAAAGAATAATGGTTACATACATATATAAAAATTGCTGACATAACTCTTTAGATCTGCATTTCCATCAGAGAAAAGAGCTCTGTCTGATTGCAGCTTAATCTTCAAAAATCTGTATTTATAAACCTTTATTTCCTAATACTCCTTTGCCCCTCACTGAACTTCAGAATTCTTTCATGCTGGTCATGGCAAAAGAGGAAAATATTAACTTCAGGATTAAAATATTTTAGCTAAGATTTGTGTGAAGAACCCCACCTTACCTCATTTGTAAGGCTCTGCCTCACTGTGCTGCATGTTAGAATGGCTCTAAAGTAAGCTAGACTTTAAATCATTTAAAGTTGTACTCAAATGTTTGATGATTGTTGTAAAGATTACTGTGATCTCAAACAGGGGATATAATGAATAACAGCCAAAATTCAAGATAACTATTGCACAAACTGATTGTTTTACTCTTGGTGATTCCATTTTGTGTCCTTGTAAACTCTAACTTTTGCCTTCTTAATATTTTGTTGAAGTACTGCTTCAATAGAAAACACCGTAAATTAACTTGAAATCATATAGGACAGATAATGTAGACTACAATTAGATAAAAGGGGGTACATAACTGTACAGTTACAGACAACTTAAGATGTACACTTGTGTTGGCCAACTAAAATAAAGACTGAAAGCTACAAAAGAGATATTCTTAGGCAAATGTGCCTGATAACTATTAAGAGAAACTGCAAGAGTCAGAAGTTTTTACTCAGTTTAAGGCCTACAGACACAGGTAGGCTTAATCTATAGAGATCTCTTCTAAATGTTGTGTTTACATTCCTGATAACCTGGAAAATGTTTAAGTTCCCAAATAAAGGCTTTGTCTTCTCCAGCCTTTGCTAGGCCTTGTTATGGGAACAACTTCTAAGATCTTTCACCCCCTAGTGAGGATATTCATTGGCATGTTCCAGATTCTGCAATATTTATCTTGTACTAATCTCATTTTAGTACTCATGTCTTCTCTCATAGAAGTATACACACCCAGATGCCTTTACAAACTGCTATTCTCCAACCAAACTTCTACCATGGACCCCTAGGCTGACCTGATTTCTAAAAAGGGAACTCCAAATTGCCTGCACACACTGCCCCCTTGCAGCTCAAAGAAGCCAGAGCGGTCATCACCCCCCTTTCACTACAGCAGTAAAGCAGTTCCTAAAATTAGAGGGGGGAACGAAGCCAGAACTGGGGACAGGCAGTTAATGCAGAAATATGGGATCATTCAAATTGAGGAAATGAAGTCCATGAAAGCCATATGCCTCTGGAAGAATGGAAGTTGAAGACTGCCACTGGGAGAATGGACTATTTACATCTCACCTGCAAAACCAGGCCGAGTCACATAGGCAGGAAGGATAGAAAAGGTGGGAAAGAACCAAAGAACAAAAGATTTTCTTATACAAACAGAAACAGGGGAATGCAATATAAAGCTGCTCCCCTGTCCCTTATGCTGCATCCATTTTCCCACCTCCCAACTACTTGTCAGTCTGTGAACACCCTAGCTAGCTATTGGTTCATCAGTCAGCTTGCAAGTATCCTTCTCCATTATTGGTACCCTGTTAGCCCGGCGGAATTCAACTGCTTAAGGATAGCTTCCCCGCCATCTTTTCTCATGGTTTCTCTCTCCTACTCACTTTCTTTCTGTCTCCTCCTGGATTTTTACACTCTCTCTTGCATGCACCCTTTCTCTTTTCCTTTCATTTTCTCTCTTACCCTGCAGGGAGACACTCTGTTTGCTTAATAAATCCTTTTATGTCAATTTCCATGTCCAGTATGTTTTTCATAGGTGTCTTACAGACATTATATTACCTTAAGGACTATGCCTTTCCCATTTTGAGTTGTTTTATCAATTTTAGTTCATATTGTTCAATTTGAAGCATCTATCATTTGTGTCAACAGTGTCATGAAAATAAATATTAAAAATATAACAATATTTTGTTTTCATAGCAATAGTTCACTTATTAGAGAAAGCAGCTTAAACAGACATATCCTCTATACTACTAAAGCTTATAGTTTGATTATAAAATTCCACTATATTAGCCAAACATAGGCACTTATTTCCTTAGAAAACAATGTAATCTGGGTTAATACCTTTAAATATAGCATTGGACTTGGTGGCTTTGTAAAGTCTCAGGTTTCAGAGAGAATAGGTCTGCATACCTTGGCAAATTACTGGTTATAAAAATAACTCAATCATCTTTTAACATTTACCTCCTGGATACTTTAATTTTAGCAATTCCTACTCAGTTTCAAAATCAGCTGTGATTCAAAAAGGGGTAATGCAGTCTAGTGCTCTGATAAAAGCAATTTCTCTAAGGCAGAGGTATTTTGTGTATTGTGATGAAAAGGGAGATGTGGAACACATCTTTATTTTCTGGGGTTACCAAAAATTACCTAAAGTACTGAAGACTCAAGAATTACCTTCATTTTACTTGTAGATGAAAAATGACATCTTAATACCAAAAATAAGCCAAGGCAACCGGTGATGAAGGACAGTTTTGCCTCTGGTGGTTTTTTGGAGGGGTATAGTAGGGATTGAACTCAAGAGCACTCTATATCAGATCTATGCCCCCAACTCTTTTACATTTTAATTCTGAGACAGGATCTCATTAAATTGCTCGGGCTGGCCTCAATTTTGTGATATGCCTACATCAGTTTCCCAAGCAGCTGGTTTGTGGGTTTGCACCACCATGCCTGGCCTGAACAAATCATAAGCTCTGAAGTCTTCAGACTTCACATATTTATTTGTTTTGAAAACTCTGAAGTTACTACTTTAATATACTTCTGTTGGGTTGCTTTGGGGTTTCAGTGGTGAACACAGCTACCTTTCAGTATATTTCTGTTAAATTTTACATTTGGAAAACACTAAATGTGATTTTAACAAAAAAAAAATATTTTCCAACTATTTAGACCTGACTTAAAAGACTTCTCAAACCTCTGTTGAATTATGATAATTAAAGACTATTTACTTTCCAAATTCATGCTAATATAAAAGCAGAAAGAACCAGAATTTTAAAAACTGAGAAGATGCACAATAGCATCACAACACCTTGCAAAGAGAAATACAAACTATGATGAAAACAATCCTTATGAAATGTATATGGAAATACATTTAAATGCTTGTTCTAAAATTCTTAGCAATGTGCTAGTCATATGTTCAGACCTCTCTTTCAATAATAGAAACTGGCTTTCCTTTATATTTACCAAAGTCACTATTAAAAAATGTAAATTTGAAGTTACTAATTTACCATCTACAGAATTATAAAGGTCTCAAACACACAAGATGGGACAGTCTATTTTCAAAATAGGTTTCTATAAACTGTTGAGCTTTGTACAAATAAAATATTTGAAAATGTAAAATATACCACTCAGAACAATGAAGTCCATAAGAATACAAGTATGTCAAGTACTTTTATGTAATCTAATAACTTCAGGGTTTCTTCTGTATCTGATTATTATAGCAAACTTCTTTAGCATTATTTGAATTCTTAGATGTACTGCAAAAAAAACAATTATATTACTATTCCATCTGACATTACAGATAATTACTTCAAACAAAGAAATCACAATACCTACATGTTTCTGGCCTTACTTATAACCCTTATTCATAATTCATAACCCTGAACAGTCACTATTATTATATAATTTAATACAATTTTAAATAAACCAGGACAGTTCACCATTTAAAGATGGCCTTTTGCAAAATGTACTGATCATTTGGATTTTTTCAGAAAGTAAAATATACCTGCAAATTTATTCTATACATGTTGGGCAATCAGTTATAGTGTGAAATAAAATATCAAAAATATTCTAGAAGACTTATAAAATAAAGCAGTTTTAAAAAAAGGTATAATCCTAGGAAAGCTATAGGATAATAAGCAGAAGTTGAGTAAATAAGCCAATCAGAAAATTCCAAAGATTGGTTACAAGGTTGATATATTTCATTGTGCAATCTAGCTCATTTTCTTTACACTTTAACATTACACAATACATATACCTTTACATTGTGCATATTCATGATGACCCCACAGTAATCCATGTACTGTTTTAGCTCTTTACCATGAAAAAGCACAACATTTTACCACATGATAACACAGTTTTCAGAATGCATGGCTGATTAACTTAATAGTAATTAACTTTTTAAAGAAAATTGTCAAGAAAAGATACATAATTCACCACCTAATCTATTTAAACACAAATAAATAAACAACAATGGACCTGGGGCTGTTAAAAGTGTCAGACTTTCTGCTACTAAAGAAAAATTAAATACTGAGTATTTTTTAAATGCTTACCAGATACTCAAGGACCAGAGTCAAAGGTTTATCTGGGTGAACAATGTCATTCAAGGTTACTATGTTTACATGCTTTAAATCCTTTAAGATTGAAACTGTAAAACAGAAATGAAAGCCAATTGTTTAGTCTGTGGAAGTCCAAATTTTATAAAAACTTGAAGTAAGTTTAGCATATAAATGAAGTTAATTTCTCATTAAAAACAGCAATTTGCCAAGGGGATGAGTGGTAGAAAAACTGAAAGTATCAACTTTTACCATTTTTATGATTTTGAGTTTGACAGTATAGTACCTAAGGTCATCTCTAATGTTACAACTAACCATCTTCTGTTTTGTTTTGTTTTTTTTTTTTTTCCTTAATGTTAACTATTTGAGCCTCTGGGATTAATTTATATACAGTCCAAGGTAGGCTTTCTTCTGTTATATTGCTAATCAGTTGCCTCAAACATTATTCATCTATTTATTTATTTGTTTTGATACCAGGGTTCTGAACCTGAGTCACATCCATAGCCCCTCTGCATTTTCTTTAGTTTTTATTTTGAGGCAGGGTCTAGCTAAATTGCTTAGGTATTCACTAAGTTACTGAGGCTGGCTTCAAACATACCATCCTGCCTTGGCATCCTGAGCCACTGGGAATGAAGGCATTTACCACTATGTCTGAATGAAACCAATTTTGAATAATTCATTTTTTAAATAAAATAGTATCATGACATGTTTTTATACAGTTCATTTATTTCTTATATTTAATATATGCAGCTAATTTACAGTTACCATGCTTCCCATGTACCAATATGTAAAATTCCCCTATCAGATAATTATCTATGTCAGTACTTTTAATGACTTCATAGTATTTCAATATACATTAAGAATATTAATTTATTTCATCTGAATGTTAGTTTTAGAAATAATTTTAATGGTCTAATTATATCTTCCAGTCACTTATTATTTCTATCTGCTTTATTTTTTATAATTACTATTATAGAGTTTTGGTTTTAAAACAGTCTAAATAAATATACTTTCTCTTTAGCTGTATTCGGAGTGCCTTCTTCGTGTTCCAAACAGATCTCTTTCAATGCCATCAAATTCTCTGTCAGGTTACTTCTTCCTTTATAAACTGTTGCATATGTACCCTATAAAACATATTTTGGAAGAACAATGAAAAACAATAAAGAGCCCTAACTGAATTTCTAATTTCTAAGCATGCTGAATTCCACCTTGCTAAGAAAACTCCAGAAAATCCAGTATTAGATTTTTTATGGCAAAAATGACTTTCAGTTACATACACATAGCTTTCATGCTTTTATAAGATCAAACAGTGCCTTAAAGGTATAAAACAAGAATTTAATTTACTTTTTTTGTGCTTTATTTCAAATTAAGATTGGATCAATAGTATTAAAATCAAAGGTACTTTCCCTGTAATGGTATATGAATACTAAATGACACTGAGCACATTAAATGAAAGAATAATTATACTGTTAAATCAAAAACAATGTTTTCAGGTTCCAAACTTTTAAAAAATATTTATGCATTAATTCTTTTAAAAAGAAAAGAAGGTTCCCTATCAACTGCCTGTTATTTTCCTTTCTGCTATTTATTATTTATTACTTCTATCTTTTTTATTTCTTACTGTTTATTTATTATTTATTATTTATTATTTTCTTGCATTTTATTACTGTGGAATATGGAGTGTTTCAAAATTGTAGCATTTCAGGTAGTGACAAGTTCAAGAAAAAGCCACATTTTAATAATTACTTACCCTTCAATTAAATGTTTTTATTTCTAAAGTTATTTTTCAGAAATTTTAACTCATACAATTTTCCATGAAAGCACAGACAGAAGACAGCTAGGAAGCTAAAAAAACAGATGCCTGTTGTGTTACCAAGAAATCAGAAATTTTGTGTTTTAATAAAAGATTTTAAGTCTTTAAAAATACTTATTTCCTCTCAAACTGAGAATACTTTCAAGAATTGAAAGTTTCAATCCTCCTAACTTTGTTACCTTTTCAGAGCAAGATAATTGTTTAGACAATCATGTTCACAATTTTGTATGGTTGACAAAACCATACACTTAGATGATGAACAAGAGAGTATTACATTTTTTTTTAAAAAGAATTTACTTACCTTTCCAAACTTTTCCAATTTTATGTAGGTTTCCATTTTCCCAAGCCCAATTTCTGGCTGCAAGTAAAACTATGATAAATTCAGTATTTATTCTTAAAATTTTATCTCTTCCTCAACTTCTAAAACTCTCCAATTCTACAGTGTTTAAGAATAGAAAGAATTGGTTACAGTCAAATTGTTGAATATTGATCAAGTTTTAAAATATACTTGATATTGGAATATTGAAAGGGTCAAAAGCATCAGTATTTATAATTGAAATAGTCAACCTACCTTACATATGGATTGGATAATGGTCTGCAGTGAATGTTTTGTTTTATTTCAAGGCCCCAAATTTTAAACTACCACAGACTTAGATTTTAAGATACTAAAGAATTTGTAAAAATTACTATTTGATTTTCCTTTTAACTAAATCATAAAATAATCTTCTGACTCATCTTTGAATTCCTATGGAGACTTGAAACCAACAAGATGCTATTTGTTTTCAGATTCTCCAATCAAAATACAATTAAAAAGAAAACCAATTTACATTCTACTACAGATCATGAAACATGCAAACACTAAACCAGCAATGTAAGTCTTATTCTTTCCTCCTTAAGAGCTTTAAAATTGAGTTCCCAAACCCTTCCTTTTAAACCCTAAACTCACTACCTATTTTGCATTGAGTCAATAAATGGAGTATGTGGAATATATCAAAATATGTCACAGAAACCCAATATATCCAAAGTATATTTTAAAAGAAAATTTTAAAAAGTAAGCAACCTTAACATCAAAATTTTGAAAAAAAAAAAAAAAAAGAAGTACAAACAGGTAGAAAATAGAAGCTGAGGGAACAAAATTAAAAAAATAGTAAACAGACGAACAAGAATTTTCTTAAAAGTGTTTTCTAGAATCCATTTGCAATAGTAGAAGATATAATAATAATCTAAAAATGATTTACTTCTTGCATAGATTATGCTAATGTCTTTAAATAAAAAGCTAGTTAAAGGATATAATGCAGAAATTCATTTTTCATAGGTATATAAACATATAAAATTCTTAAAATATTGCATTGTGCTCTGATCCTAGAGAATCAAATATACATTTTTTCTGGAGTTGTCAAATAAAATAAAACTGATACTTGCTGATTAGACTTAGCATCACTTACTACTTTAGACAAAACAATAAACTTTCCAAACTTGAATGACCAAAAGCAGAAAAAGTCCTGCAAAGAAATTGTTTTTATTCTTTTGCTACAATGACATACACCAAGTTAAAATGATATAGAAAACTGCTGGTCCAACTAAGAAGTGCTTAATTCAATTTTTGATAAACTAAAACTCTACTCATAGACAGTATATTACTATATGACTGAAGAAGTTCTTCTTTTTTTTTTGTTAACTTTTCTCTTTGTATATGTTTTTCATGAAAAACATTAAATTAGAGAAAGGAAGTTTTACAATCATCATACACTACCTATCGAGGTATTGTCTTGTATGTAACTAATTATTTAATATGTTCTTGTTTTCTACTACCAATAGCTGTGCAGAATAATGAAGCAAAACTACAACATACAACACTATCCAGAAACAAATAAAGATGTTTTCACCTCAGAATGGATAATGAGGCCAACAGCCCATTCTTTGGTACATGACAGTCTGATTTCAATAATTTTTCACTGTATATAAAAAGTGATGTTTACAAGATTAACAAAACTATGGTAAAATGATATTATTTTCTTATACCTGTCTGTGGAGTTCAGATGTTTAAATTCACAAATATGGAACTACTGCAAATTCAACTTGAATTTTAAGTTTTGGGTCATCTTTTACTGAGAGAAAATAACACTACTTTGAAAACAAACATAAGCCAATATGAAAAAAAAATGAATATCCATGAAAAAGTTATATAAAGTCATTGTCTATTGCTGGGGTCCAGCCCGAGCAGGAGTCTATGGGTTCCACACAGGTAAACAGGGCGCAGGGAGACAGCATTGGTGATGGATGGAGAATGAAAGACACAGACTCTAGTTCTGGTGCAATCAATCCCACTTTATTCTGGGGAAGGCTGTGTTTATATACATTTTTCTTCAGGCTTTGATGACAGGCTTGTGATTAATAAAATCAAAGAAGTTTCCAAAGCATAGGCAGAAATTTTTTTACCGAAAGATTATGAGAAAACAGTAACCTTACAGATTATCCTACTTAATCACAATTATTTTAAGAATATTTAACTAAGTCAATGAGCTAATATAATGTTTATTTCCTTAATATCTAAACTCTATATGACCTAAGACTATTCTTATTACTTTTGCAGTAAAGCGATAGACAAATAATGTCATGTGACCATCTCTACTAGGTCCATCTGGTTAATATCTAAATTGCTGAGTTAAGGGCTACAGGAGGGCAGTGGTTGCAGTGGTTCTCATGGCCAAGTTTTTTTACTGAATAGATTATGTTGTCTTATGTAGCTCTTTCTCCCAGAACAGGGCATTGTGTACCAATGTTTATTATAGGGGTGACCTATTCTTTGTAGAAAGGAAGGAATGTTGTGAAAACTTATTCTTTTACCTTACCACCACACATAAACAAAACCATCCTCTGGATTAAACCACCCTGTAGGAGACAGGGGGAGATCTATATCTACCTTCTCTAAGGGCTTCCCTTTAGGGGGGTACCAGGGCTTGCCATTGATAAAATAAGCTGGTCCATATCTAGTAGTTACTGTGGGAGGTTCTTTGTGCTTAGAACTTGGGGAAACATTGTTATATATAATTTTCTGTGCCCAAACAGGTTCTGGCTGTGCC
Source organism: Sciurus vulgaris (assembly GCF_902686455.1). NCBI lineage: Eukaryota > Metazoa > Chordata > Mammalia > Rodentia > Sciuridae > Sciurus > Sciurus vulgaris. Next base: position 827,216 of record NC_136474.1, on the reverse strand, counting down.
AGTAAATGCAGTGTTTGATTTTTAACATAATAAAAACATTCTTCTGTAGTGAGGTTAACATCACAGGGTTTCAACATGTGTTTTGTCTCCATGATATTTTTCTGGAAATTTTTAGAATTATTCCCATCACCTCTAGCAAGATCCCCAGACTGAAGTGAGTAATATATTATTAGGAAAACTCCACAGAATAACATCCAAGCTAGGGAGGCATACATCTGGCATGCAATCCTTTTAGGATGAGTCTCTGCAATCATCCTTCAGTAGAACTCTGTCAAGCACTGCAAGAAGAGCCAGGCGCCTCGGCAGTCTATAATGATGAAAGTACATGAGAAGACATGACTGTGATCTAGAAACATTTTCTTCTCATTAGTAGGGAAATTTCCTTACTCATGTGTGTATGTTTAGTGAATATGAGAATGTCCTTAACATGCAGTACACATTGGTCTATTGTTGATCTTGAAAAAAACAATGGAGTTTGCTTTAAAGATTATGCAAGTGAAAAAATAGATTATATAAGTGTACTGAATATAAATTAATCATTTTAAATGTGAAAGGTTACTATTCAGTGTAAGCAATGACTTGTAAAGTATACATGAAAAATTTAAGACTACAAGAACAACTCTTCAGAGAATAAAATTCAATGATAAGAGAATATGCTAAAAATCTGTTTTTCTTTTAAAGAGTAACAGGTTGGTAATAATTAACTGTGTATTTCAGCTAGTGGAGGGGATTGTGAATGTTCCCAACACAAAGAAATAATGTACATTTAAGGTGATAGATATGCCAGTTACACTCATCTGTTCAGCACTCATATATAAATGTATTGAATTGTTAGTATACCCAATAAATATGTAAAATTGTGTGGCAACTAAAAATAAATTTATATATAAAGAAAAACAATTATTATACTGTAATTATGAAGTTAAATTTGAATAATCAGACTCTAATATAAACAGCACCACTGAAATCCACCCATGCAGGAAAGGGGAGAATTCAAAGAAAAGTCAGTTACGTTAGTGAACTATCAGATCCTAATGCAAAGAGTAAAGCATACTGCAATACCCATTTTAATAATTTCCAACCTTAAGGATTTAATGATCACACCTGAATAATAATTACTATAATTAATGAATTTTTAAATGGAATTTTTAGAAAAATTTGCTTGCATTTATATCTGTTGAACACAAGATTAGCAATAGATATAATCACTAGCTGATTTACATGCTCTCCAGTGGAAATTATTCAGAGGACAGAAGAAAAAAACTCATTTGTCTAACATCTACCAGGCACAATGTTAGATGCTGAGCACACAATGAAGAAGGCAGACATGATCCCTGCTTTCATGAGTTCAAAATCTAGAATGAGTTGCACCTTATTTTGAATATTTTGAAATTTTAAAAGTTGCATAAAAATAGAAATAATAACTAAAAATAACAATGAACTTTATATTTTAATGTAGTATACAAGCTCCCTTTTTAGAATTCATTTTTATTGTTAACATTGGGATATATTTTGTTTCTCTGTTTGTACAAGAAGTAGAGGCATACCATTTGTGTATTCAAACATTTACCTAGGGTAATAATTTTTGATTGGTCCTGTTATTTTCTTCATCCCCCATACCCCTCCCACCCCTCTTATCCCTCATTACCCTCCTTAATCCATTCCTGTCCCCCTCCCACCCCCCTATATGTGTCATCATTCGCTTATCAGTGAATTCATTCATCCTTTGGTTTTTTATATTGGTTTATCTCACTTGGCATGATATTGTCCCAAATTATCCATTTGCCTGCAAATGCCATAATTTTATTATTCTTTATAGCTGAGTAATATTCTATTATATATATGGATAAAGATATAGATAGATAGATAGATAGATAGATAGATAGATAGATAGATAGATAGATATCACAGTTTCTTTATCCATTCATCAATTGAAGGACATCTAGGTTGGTTCCACAATATGGCTATTGTGAATTGAGCAGCTATGAAAATTGATGTGGCTGTATCTCTGTAGTATGCTGATTTTAAGTCCTTTGGGTATAGGCCAAGAAGTGGGATAACTGGGTCAAATGCTGGTTCCATTCAAGTTTTCTAAGGAATCTCCACACTGCTTTCCAGAGTGGCTGCACTAATTTGCATCTGCACCAGGAATGTATGAGTGTACCTTTTTCCTCACATACTCGCCAACAACTATTGTTGCTAGTATTCTTGATAATCGCCATTCTAATTGGAGTGAGTTGGAATCTTAGGGTAGTTTTGATTTGCATTTCTCTTATTACTAGAGATGTCGAACATTTTTTCATATATTTTTTGATTGCTTGTAGATCTTCTTCTGTGAAGTGTCTGTTCATTTTCTTAACTCATTTGTTGATTGGGTTATTTGTATTCTTCGTGTAGAGTTTTTTGAGTTCTTCATATATTCTGGAAATTAGTGCTCTATCTGAAGTATGAGTGGCAAAGATTTTTTCCCACTTTGTTAGTTCTCCCTTTGCATTGCCGATAGTTTCCTTTGCTGAGAGAAAGCTATTTAGTTTGAATCTATCCCAGTTATTGATTCTGGCTTTTATTTCTTGTGCTATGGGAATCCTGTAAAGGAAGTCTGATCCTAAGCCAACATGTTGAAGATTTTGACCTACTTTTTCTTCTATAAGATGAAGGGGATCTGGTCTGATTTCAAGGTCCTTGATCCATTTTGAGTTGATTCATGTGCAGGATGAGTGATAGGGTTTTAGTTTAATTATGCTGCATATGGATTTCCAGTTTTCCCAGCATCATTTGTGAAACAGGCTATCTTTTCTCCATTGCATATTTTTGGCACCTTTGTCTAGTAGGAGAAAATTGTATTTATTTGGGTTTGTGCCCATGTGCTCTATTCTGTACTTTTGATCTACCTGTCTACTTTGGTAACAATACCATGCCATATTTGTTAATATTGCTTTGTAGGATAGTTGAAGTTCTGGTATTTTGGTACACCCTGCTTCACTCTTCCTGCTAAGAATTGCTTTAGGTACTCTCGGTTTCTTATTCTTCCAGATGAATTTCATGATTGCTTTATCTATTTCTGTAAGGTACATCATTGGAATATTAATTGGTATTGCATTGAATCTGTGTAGCACATTTGGTAGTATGGCCATTTTGACAACATCAATTCTTTCTATCCAAGAACATGAGAGATCTTTCCATCTTCTTGGTTTTCTTTAATTTCTTTCTTTAGTGTTCTCATTGTAGAGGTCTTTCATCTCTTTTGTTAGATTGATTACCAAGTATTTTTTTTTTTATGAAGCTATTGTGAATGGGTTAGGTTTGCTAACTTCTCTTTCTGAAGATACATCACTTATGTATAAAAATGCATTGGATTCAAGAGCATTGATCTTATATCCTGCTACTTTACTGAATTCACTTATGAGTTCTAAAAGTTTTCTGGTGAAATTTCCTGATTCCTCTAAATATATAATCATGTCATCAGCAAATAGGGATAGTTTGAGTTCTTCTTTTCCTATTCATATCCCTTTAATTTCCTTGGTCTGCCTAATTGCTCTGGCTAGAGTTTCAAGGACAATGTTGAATAGTAGTAGTGAAAGAGGGCATCCCTTCCTTGTTCCACTTTTTAGGGGGGATGCTTTCAGTTTTTCACCTTTCAGAATGTTATTGGCCATGCGCTTAACATACATGACCTTCACAGTGTGAAGGAATGTTCCCACTATCCCTATTTTTCCTAGTGTTTTGAGCATAAAGGATGCTGTATTTCATCAAATGCTTTTTCTGCATCTACCAAAATAATCATGTGATTCTTGACCTTAAGTCTGTTGATATGGTGAATGATATTTATTGATTTCCGAATGTTGAACCAACCTTGCATCCCTGGGGTAAAACCCACTTGATCATGGTGCACTATCTTTCTAATACATTTTTGTATGCAATTTGCTAAAGTTTTATTGAGAATTTTTGCATCAATGTTCATTAAGAATATTGGTCTGAAATTTTCTTTCCTTGATGTGTCTCTGTCTGCTTTAGGTATCAGGGTGATACTGGCTTCACAGAATAAGTTTGGAAGGGTTCTCTCATCTTCTATTTCATGAAATACTTCAAGAAGTATTGGAATAAGCTCTTCTTTAAAGGTTTTGTAGAACTCAGCTGAGAACTCATCTGGTCCTGGACTTTTCTTTGTTGTTAGGCTTTTGATGATCTCTTCTATTTATTAAGTGAAATTGATCTACTTAAATAGTGTATGTCCTCCTCATTCAGTTTAGGCAATTCATATGTCTCTAGAAACCTGTTAATGCATTTGAGAATTTCTATTTTGTTGTATAAATTTTCAAAATAGCTTCTGATTATATTTTGTATTTCAATCGTGTCTGTAGTGATATTTCCTTGTTTATTCTGAATTTTAGTAATTTGGGTTTCTTATCTACTTTGTTAGCATGGGTAAAGATTTTCAATTTTTTTTTTTTATTTTTTCAAAGGACCAACTATTTATTTGACATTTTTTTTCTGTTGTTTCTTTTGTTTCAACTTCGTTGATTTCAGCTCTGATTTTAACCATTTCCTGTCTTCTACTTCTTTTGGTGTTGCTCTGTTCTTTTTCTAGGGCTTTGAGCTGTAGTGTTTGGTCAATTATTTTTTGATTTTTTCTTCTTCTATTGAATGTACTCCATGAAATGAATTTTCCTTTAAGTACTGCTTTCATACTGTCTCAGAGATATTGATATGATGTTTGTTTAATCTCATTTACATCTAAGAGATTTAAATTTCATTCCTGATATCTTCTGTTATCTATTCATCATGCAACAATATATTACTTATTCTCCAGGATTTGTAGTAGTTTCTGTTTTTTACTCTGTCATTTATTTCTAATTTCAATCCATTATGATCCGATATAATACAAGGTAGTATCTCTATCTTCTTGTATTTGCTAACATTACCTTTATGGCATAAAATATGGCCTATTTTAGAAAAGATCCATGTGCTGCTGAGAAGAAAGTGTATTCACTCTTTGTTGGATGGTATATTCTATAAATATCCATGCAGTCTAAATTATTGATTATGTTATTTATATCTATGGTTTCTTTATTCATCTTTTTGTTTGGAGGATCTGTCCAGTGGTGAGAGAGGTGTGTTAAAATCACCTAGCATTATTTTGTTGTGGTCTATTTGATATCTGGAATTGAGATAGATTTGTTTGACTTATATGGATGAGCCACTGTTTGGGGCATAGATATGTATGATTGTTATGTCTTGTTGATTTATGCTTCCCTTAAGCAGTTGGAAATGTCCTTCTTTATCCCTTCTGACTAACTTTGGCTTGAAGTCCACATTATCTGATATGAGAATGGATACTCTGGCATTTTTGCTGTGTCCATGTGCATGGTATATTTTTTCCCATTCTTTTACCTTTAGTCTGTGGGTATCTTTTTCTATAAGATGAGTCTCTTACAGGCAGCAAATTTTTGGATCATTCTTTTTAATCCAATCTGCCAGTCTGTCTTTTGATTGATGAGTTCAGGCCATTAACATTCAGGGTTATTATTGAGATATGATTTGTATTCATGGGCATTTGACTCATTTTTGTTTTTTGACACAACTTGGTTTTGCTTTTATTTGGTTATTCCTTTAAGGTAGTTGATCCCTTTACTGTTTTACATCATTAATTTTCATCTCTTCCTCATGGAATATTTTGATGAGAATGTTCTGCAGTACCGGCTTTCTTTTTGTAGATTCTTTTAGCTTTTGTTTATCATGGGAGGGTTTTATTTTGTCGTCAAATCTGAAGGTAAGTTTTGTAGGGTATAAGATTCTTGGTTGGCATCCATTTTCTTTCAGGGCTTGAAAAATGTTGCTCCAGGCCCTTCTAGCTTTTGCCTCTATCATCACATCAAGAAATGTAAATTCTATAAAAAGAAATCCTTTTAAAATACAATCATAAAAAACAAAAGAGATAAAAAAGGAACAGTGTAAATATTTACTGAGAGATAAAAGATGTAAATACAGATATATACCATATTCCAAATGGTTAGCCTAAACAAGGCAGCATAGTGGTTATCACCATATTAATTTTAATATTTTATATAACCCAAATCAAATACCAAGATTATTTTTCCAAAAACAATGAAATGCCTAAAACTCATCTAGAACAATAAACAAAAAAATCTCCAAAAATATTCTCGAATAAGAGTACATGCTCTTCACTGACTATGGGATTATGTACTGATAAACCCATTCTAAGACGAAAATATCATTAAGTTGAAAATGTACTTAAACATACCTAACTCACTGAATATCACAGTTTAGCAACACAGAACTCTGTAGAGTACTGTAGATTAGTCCTGTGGTTTCATGGCTTTCTGGGAGCTGTGATACTTCATCACAAAGTAGTATCATACTGCATAATGCCAGTCAAGGAAAAGATTAAAATTCAAAATGTGAAGTATGGGTTCTAATAAACATATATTGATTTTTCAACATTGCAAAGTTGAAATTATCAGTGAGGCCATGAAGAATCAGAAATGTGTATATGTGCAAAGGAAGAAATGAAAAAATAAATTGTTCTAGGTACTAAAATGAATTAAACTAAAAAATATAATCTATAGCATGTCACCTCTGTGGGGAAAATATATAATTCAATGAAAGAATTAGATGATCTACATATAAATCCAAATGCCAACATCTTTTATACCTGTGATAAAATCACATGTATTATAAAAAAACTAAGGACAATATTATTATTATTTTGATATATATTATTTTGATATAATTACACAAGTATCAAGTTGATCTTGAGTTGAAATTGTTAAATTATTACAGAAAATACTGAAATTGTTTTTCTTACCTCAGAAACAATGTTTTAACAATAAAAATATAATCAACCAGCAGGACAGACACTCTAATCTTCATTGTCTCTACAGCTAAAAGAAGAAATAAACTTCTATTTTTAAAGATTTTATTTTGTGTAGAAAAAATTAATATATAGTACATACTAAAAAGATAATAGTCATAATTTCTGTATTCAAAAAAAAAAGAAATATGTTGCATAACTTATAAGGAGAAATAATTTTCTATGTACAATAGGGATTTCTAGGTGCCATGAACCATAAAGGAAATGATACTGATACTTACAAAACAAGGGGGAAAAAAGGTGGTGTCTATTTTATTTTTCTCTCTTAAAATCTGAATATGAAGTATTCAAAGGAATCTCACAGAGATATAAATGACATCACATATTCTGGAAAGAGGGCTTTGTTAAGGCCCTCTTGAATGATGTCAGTCTAGATTTCAGGAATTTAAAGAAAATAACTTTTCACAACAGGGAACTAAAAATGAATATTTTTTATTGTGTGAATACAGAATACTATGATTAATGTGTACTTGCCTTGGAATAGTAATTAGGAAAAAGGAAATATTAAGAATACAACTCACTGATATAGTTATAACAGCTCTCTTCATGAAAATTTTCAAATTGCTTTATTTGCTTGATATATATATGTATCCATATATGTGTGTGCTTATACACAAAACACACATATAAATGTATACTTATATATTTTTAAAGTCTTGTCTCCATAGAGATCCATCTATGTTTATGATTTCTGAGACAAACACCTGTAGGTGACTGGACTTCATCAAATGACTTCCCAGAAGCTTGATCACTCTGAATATCTGATCCCATTTATACATATTTGTGAAGAATATCTGTATTGGAAAATTAGACAATGTTTAACTTAATAAATGTTTATTTTCTCCTACTATATAATTATAATTGCAGGTAAAATGTAGATAACCAACATACAAAAATAAGACCATAACAGCCTTTTATAGTCAGGTGTGAAATCAAAACATTAACTCAAATGTCTTCAAACAAGAAGTACTAAAAAAATCTTTTACACTCTTAGATTATGAAATATTATGAAAGAAACTTGCATTCAAGTCATTATCCAGAGTTGAATAAAAATTACAACCTGTAAATATACATTTAAACTTTTAATGAATAATAGTTACTTAAGAAAAGTACTTTGAAAATTAAACTCAAGTGTTTCTTACCAAATCAATATTAAAACTTACCTTACTTCTATATTTTTTCTCTTGGTAACTCAATACTAAACAAAGTCCAATTCATATTCATAAGCAGTTGCAAATGATAATGGAGTACACTTCTATTATAAAGTGATTCTGGAGAAATTTTATGTTGTCATCTAGACAAAAAATTAACTTGGCAGCAAAAATGATTGTATTGGTGATTGATTCCTAACCTCTTAAAATTTGATATTAGATACATCTACAGTCACAAGTTTTTTTCTGTTAAAAAATGTTAAAGAATTTAAACATGCTTATATTTCTAGCAACACTTGAAAATGTTCCTACCTCAATGAAATGTAGATCAAAATATAGTGCTTAAATATGTAAAGGTGGTTGCAAGAATGTATAGGCAATACCCAGGAAGCAAACTTAACAGAGATAATCAAAAGTCAAGAACTCTTAAGCATAAACAGACTGTCACTTTCTTGGTGGGGGTTGCTGATACTGGCAGAAAAGTGCTTGGGTTTAGGTGCACAGTGGGATAAAATGTGAAGATTTGGGTGTCTAAATGGTAACTGAGTAATCACAGAAACACCAGTCTCTTGCAAAATTATTATGAGGTAAGATTGGTAGTCTCAGACTATGAATAAAAACTTGAATGCTACCTGACACAACCAAGTTATGTTATTAACAAACAAGTATGATTCAAACACAACTGGTCATTGGTAGTTTTGATCCCATTAAGAAAAATGAAAACAATGCAGGTTTATGTCAGAACTTTACTAATCTGTCAGTGGGGTAAGAGGTTTCTTTGCTGTAGTAGTGTTTGAGAACCGGAAGAACACTTACTTGCTCAACTTTTGTGTCATTTACTACATAATAGCTAGAGATACAGTAAATTTAAATTTCATCTCATTCCCTAACACTTTCAACATTGCTTTCTTAAATCTAGACCAAGATTCCAATACAAGAATAAATGTTCTTGTATGGTTCCTGAACTAAACATGCTTTTGGTTTTTTGTTTGTTTTGTTTTGTTTTTGCATTTTAAATGTTACTAATCAAATAAAAGAATATGTAACAGAGACTATAGTCCACAAAACCTAAAAAGGTACTAACAGTCCCTGGTTTAGACAATCAACAGTCATCCAAGCTCTTACCTGTAGTGTTTTCTGACTTCCTTCAGCAATAGTCTTCCATAGCAGACTTCACAGTACCAACGCAACACTGAATGTGTAACAATGGGAAGACATGCAGTAGCACAACATTACATGGTACTTTGCAATAAATAAACCACAGAAGTAACTCTTACTGCATAAATAAAAATAGTAAAAATCACTATAACAATCAGAAATAATTACTCTTTCATATTCATTACTTTTGCTTTTGAATTTACCTTAATTATATGCTCATATGAATAAAAATTAATAATAGCCATGTTTAACAAGCAAACTTGCTAAAAATTTAAGAATCATCTCAAAGTGTGAGCAGACCGCAGCACACCATTCTGTAAGGTCACATCTAAACAGGTAAAGGCTACACACATTACCCACAGATAAAAACTGCATGAGTTCATATTCCCAAATTGTATGAAACACATCAGGAAATAATCTGCCATGGCAAGAAAGAATGCAGGTAGTATAAAAATGCTCAGAAACTTCAGTAAATATAATTATCTAACAAAACAATAAAATTGTTGTGTTTTGCTGGGTGTGGTGGCACACAACTTTAAAGCTGAGGCAGGAGGATGGTAAGACCAAAGCCAGTCTCAACAAAAGCAAGGCATGAAGCAACTCTGTGAGACCCTGTCTCTAAATAAAATATAAAATAGGGCTGGGGTGTGGCTCAGTGGTTGATTGTCCCTGAATTCAATCCTGGTACCCCAAAAAATTTCAAGAAATTTTGAATTGTTATGTTTTAAAAATAACATGTTCCAAGAGTCAAATCAATCATGTAATTTAAAAAAGAAACCACTGGGGCTGTCATTGAGGCTCAGTGGTAATATGTGCACCCAGCACATGTGAGGCACTTGGGTTTCCTCCTTAGCATCACATATAAATAAAATAAAGACCTTGTGCCCATCTGCAAATAAAAAGTTTTTGAAAATTTTAAAACTAGACACTATCAAAAACGATCAGGAAAGTAGACCTAAAATAAATAGAAATTTAAGATATGTATTTTCCTGGATATTTAAAAGGACATAATAATAAAAGAGTAACATCTGAGGTGATAATCTAATTACTCTACTAGTGTATAATGATTATGTCAAGCATTAATGAGGTTTGATCCTAAATTAAGCACCACCCTAAGCTGCCAGTCATTTTGAAATTCTGCATGTCCTTCTTACGGGATTTGGTTCCTTTCTGAAGGACAGATATTCAAATATTATTTCTCTGTAATATCAAAAGTACCCTCTCTCTACCTTCCATCTTTCTGATGTCCTTCCTACTCTTAACTTGTGTTTTTAACTGGCAAGGGGAAAGCTGATAATAAAGGCTGGCAGAATAAAACCTAAAAACAGGCATGTTCTACAATCAGAAAGTTAGATAAAATAGACAAATAATCAAAATTACTAAATCTGCTTCCATTTCTGGTCATTGCCATGATGGAGCCAAGGCTTTCTCCAGTAATACTATGGGGTCTCCACAATGGGGTTTTCTTGAAAGACCCTGTGTATTGGTGGAAAAAGGAATGCATGCTATGAGATGGTGGAGGTCTGCAAGTCTTCACCACAGGCTTTGTGATTCACAGTATTTGAAAATCTTTCCATCACCAGCCCAAGTTTCAGAATCACATGGGAACGATTGAGAAAGCAAAGCAGAAAACTGAAGTAGTAACAGAGATCACTGCATATAAAATCATGTCTAGGACTATTCATACAAAGCAGTACATTTAAAATAATTTCTTATGAAAAATATTTATAAAAATATTTTAGGGGGCTGGGGATATAGCTCAGTTGGTAGAGTGCTTGCTCCGTAAGCACAAGGCCCTGGGTTCAATCCCCAGCACCGCAAAAAAAAAAAAAAAAAAAAAAAAAAAAAAAAAAAAAAAAAAAAATTAATATATATCCCTTTCTCATGTAATAAAAATTAGATAATCACAAAACTAATATATTAATTTTGTCCAATTGCTGACTTGGATTATCTCAAGATTGTTTACATCCATTCCTTCATGAATTTACTACCTAGTATGTGCTTTATGATGAAGCATCCTATAGAATATAAAAGATGCAATGCTTGCCTAAACGAACTTATATTCCTATTGAGAGACATCCAGAAAACTGTGTCAATTAGTGAAATAAACAAAAGAAGTATTATTTATAGAGACTATGAATTTATTGTCCCAAATTTTAGATTTTAATATAAAGAATTTTTAAACAATCAAAGGTCTATTACCAAGCAGGAATATTCCTAAAATATAATGCTTTAAAATTATTTAGGCCAGGTGCATTGGTGCATGCCTATAATCCCAGTGGTTCAAAAGACTGAGGCAGAAGAATTTCAAGCTCAAAGCCAACCAGAGCAACCTAGTCAGTCTCTAAGTAACTCAACAAAACCCTGTCTTTAAATAAAATATAAAAAAGGCTGAGGATGTGGCTTAGTGTATAAGTGCCCCTGTGTTCAATCCCTGGTACTAAAAATAAAAGTTAATTAGTTATAAGTGGCAAATAATATGATCAAGACTTTGTAAACTTGTTTCAACTTCTTAAGTATAACCCTAGGAATGGAATTGCTGCTTAATATGATAATTTTATATTTAAATTTTATTAAAAATTGTATGAATTTATTTTTGAAAATTAAAAAAAAACATTTAAAAATATGATGGGCTCAGAATTCTGTATTCTTGCCAGTACTTTGAATAAAATTCTACACTTTATTGTATAACACTTTTTATTCCAACAACAAGCCTAAACCCTATAAGGAAAGAATGTGATGGAAGAAATTATTAGACACTGACCAAAAATGATGCAGAATTTCTGTCAAAGCTATTAATGAAAGCAAGGGAATATGCAATATCAGATTGTGGAAGTCCTTGCTACCTGCAATCTCTTCAACATCTGTTAAGATGCCCACAAGTATTATATCAAGTAAGTCTATTGAAAAAGAAATTCAACAGTTTCTATTTTTTCTTCTCTATTACCAAAATTTACTATTGTAAAAGAAAATGTTATTAAACAATATATGCTACTTGAAAAGAATTAGATATTGTAAATATTTCACCAGATTACAAACTATGCATGTTTTAATAAATAACATTAAAATATTTCAGAAAATATGCAGTTAGTCTAAAATATTAACTAGTTAAAAAAGTAGGTTCACTATCTTTGATTCATAGCTTTTTTAAAAAAGAGGGATGTCGGGGCTGGGGAGATAGCTCAGTTGGTAGAGTTCTTGCCTTGTAAGCACAAGGCCCTGGGTTCAATACCCAGCACCCCCCCCCAAAAAAAAAAAATAAAGGTATGTCTGTACTGAAATACACATTGTGACAGGCAAGACCTGGGGCCCAGGGTTACGCCATGTGCATCAAAATATGGTGACTGGCAGAGAGCAAATGGCGTCCTGATTATGCCTGGGGAGACAGGAAGCATTTACAATTGGCTGTATGAAAATCAATTCAGCCGTCTAGCGTGTGGACATACTTTACATGTATGCTTGAGCTAGTGATCACTTGACCTTTAACAGGATTGGATGGACATATCTGGTTACAATTGCTTATGCATGAGACAGCTTATATATTGAGGGTGTTATCTGAATAAAGGGGAAGCTGCTTCATGAACTTCTGAAGAATATGTGTCTTTTGTCCCGCTGGTCGGGCCCTAACAGCAGGAAGCTGCTGTGAGCCACTTGGAGGAACCCAGGATGGGAGCAGCAGTAATCCGCAAGTGGTGGCCCGGACTGCGATCAGATGAGGATCAGACTGGGAATTGGTGAGCGCTCAGGTAAATAAAAGACAGTTTTGCTAGCGTAATTAATGAGAAGGTTTCCCTATTTGAGGAAACATTTACCTAAAGGTTTTAACTGAAGATTCCCCTAGTGTAGGAATATTAACGGAAGATCCCCCTAGAGAGGGAATATATTGAAAGGCTGTCCCAAGAGACAGCAAAGGACATCCTATAACAAATATATGTAAGTTGTTATTTGTGTTACCTTTTCTTGTTTGGTTTATGTTTATTGTTGCTGTAGTGATGTGTACATTAGTTTGTTTCTGTCTGACTTCCAAAAAACCAAAATTTCAAAAACAGTTAAGAGAAGGGGAAAAGATATTAGAAAATGTAGAAAAAGAACAATCAATTCGAGCTTCTGAAAGAGAAAGTAGATGTTCAGACCTCTGTGCCTCCGCCAGAGCAGTATTAACTCTGGGGATGGGAGTATTACTAATGACAACTTCGTTTGTCAGCCCATTACCTAAAGAAAGAGTGGGGCAAGTTCTGGGGAACAGTTCTTCTGCTTTAAAAGGATTAACTATTGTTCCTGGAGTTATAGACACTGATTTTACAGGAGAAATAAAAATCCTTCCTTCTTCATCAAGAGGTATAGTAATAATAGCTCAGGGTGATCACATAGCACAATTGTTGGTCTTACCCAGTTGCTATGATCAATATCCATCAAAAAATATTATTGGGGAAATAAAGGATTAGGTTCTACTGGCCAAAATATGATCATGTTAACATGGGGTTTAAAAGATAGGCCTATGACAAAGTTAATGATAGACGGCAAAAGTTTTGAGGGCTTATTAGATACTGGAGCTGACAAAAGTATCATCAAAATTATAGAATGCCCCAAAGCCTGGCCACTTCAACAGGCAGATCAGGCTTTAAGGGGATTGGATGTGGCTTCTAATCCTAACAAAAGTGCAGCCATTTTAAAATGGAAGGTGGCTAACAAGGAGTTATGTTCTGATACTGCCTGACATAATGCAGTTACGGGCAATCCTCAATGGAATCTAAACATGCTGAAAGGCCAAGAACCATATGAAGGGCAAGGAAATCAGATTAATTTCCACCCTGGTGTGTATCAACAAATTAACCCTCAACTTTTAATCTATCATTATATAGATGATATTTTGCTAGCTCATAAGGAAAAACCTGTCTTAGAGCAATGTTATAATTCCTTACTAAAGTCACTGGAAAGATGGGGCTTACATATCACCATTAATAAAGTACAAATGACAGACATCCAAAACTTCCTGGGATATATCATAAATCAAACTATGGTTAAACCTGTAAAAATTACCATTCATGTGGACGAGCTTAGAACTTTAAATGATTTTCAACAACTTTTGCGTGATATTAATTGGATTGGACCTTCCCTTCATTTACCCACCTCAAGTTTGGGCCCCCTGTTTGATATTCTTAAAGGTGATTCCTACCCTCTTTCTAAGCGAGTGTTTACTCCTAAGGCTTGAACAGCTCTCATGCTTGTTGAAACAGCTATGGAAAAGGCTCATCTTCATTGTATTGACCTAACTAAGCCTTTATCATTCATTGTCTTGGCCACAAATAAGTTACCCACAGGAGTGTTTTGGCAAAAGTGTCCTATCCTATGGGTTCACATGAATTATGCTCCTAACAAGGTATTAATCTTGTTTAGTGAATCTGTGGCATAATTAATCCTTAAGGTGTTAAAAGTATCCCTTTCCACCTTTGGATCACATCCATCAACTATCACTGCTCCATATACTACTGATCAGATATAATATCTTATTAATCATTCAAATTCATGGGCTGTAGTCTTTACTAGTACTTCTGCTGTGTTTGACAATCATTTACCATCTGATCCTCTTCCCCAATTTTGGAGTCAACATCCTAAATTTTTCCTAAAGTCACTCAAAAAGAACCTATTACAGGAGCTACCTTTATATTTACTGATGGATCAAAAATGTTATGGGTGCTATTACTATAGATAATGTTACAGAAACATTGTTGTTCAATACTCTATCTGCACAACAAATAGAACTATTAGTAGATATATTAGTATTCAAAACCACCATGAGCCTTTTAACCTATTCTCTGATAGCAAATACATTATTAATGCTATTCAAAATTTAGAATTAACTGCTCTGAATTCCCTCACCTCCACTATTACTAAATATTTGCAAAGTTTACAAAAACTTATTTGGGACAAAAAAAGTCCTTTTTTTATTGAGTATGTTCTGGCTCATACTAGCCTTCTAGGTCCTTTAAGTTTACACAATGATTTAACAGACATGGCCAACAGAGATCCACACATCTTTAATATGCTTGAAAATGCAAAAACTTTTCATTCCAAATTTCACATAAATGCTTCCACTCTATGCACACACTATAAAATTAGTAAGGCAACAGCTCGGGACATAATCAAGTCTTGTGCTAAATG
This sequence comes from Sciurus vulgaris, assembly GCF_902686455.1. Taxonomy (NCBI): domain Eukaryota; kingdom Metazoa; phylum Chordata; class Mammalia; order Rodentia; family Sciuridae; genus Sciurus; species Sciurus vulgaris. The sequence goes on along the minus strand of NC_136474.1, from coordinate 811,853 downwards.
TGTTAAACTTATTCCTAACACCTCATTAGGAGTAAATCCAAAAGGGCTTCAGCCCAATCATATTTGGCAAATGGATGTAACTCATTATTCAGAATTTGGAAAAATACAATTCATTCATGTGTCTATTGATACATTTTCAGGATTTATTATGGCCTCTGCTCTTACTGGAGAAAAACCAAAGATGTACTAATACACTGTTTACACTCTTTCTCCATCCTAGGAGTTCCCAAACAAATTAAAACAGATAATGGTCCTGGATATATGTCCCAGGCCTTTAAACAATTTTGTTCCACCTTTGATATTCAACATGTCACAGGAATTCCCTATATTCCTACTGGACAAAGCATTGTTGATCATGCCCACTTAATGCTTAGAAAAATGCTTTATAAACAAAAAGGGGGAATAGGGGCATCATACTGATCCCCAAAAGACAAATTGTCTGTTGTCTTGTTCATTTTAAATTTTTTAAATCTTGGTTCTGAGGGCCGATCAGCTGCTGACCATCATTCAGAGCCTAATAAAAAGCATCTACCTCAAGTGCTCTGGAAGGACATTCTATCAGGACAATGGAAAGGCCCAGATCCGGTATTAATCTGGACATGAGGGTCTGCTTGTGTTTTCCCACATGATGCACAATCGCCAATTTGGGTGCCAGAGAGATTGGTCAAGGCCTCAACAGAGACCCCAAAACAGGAAGAAGATGAGGAGGCTTCTCCCACTGATGGTCCTGGTGATTTCTCACCAAGTTAATGGAGGAGACTTGTGTGAACTATGGGGGATAGTGAAGGTGTGGCCTTATCCTATACCCCTTGCCAACTCCTGTATTCTATATCCTCCTATTTTTACAACATTTGGCCACATTTCTGCAGTCTGCTGTTCTATGGGGAAAAGAATGGTTTGGGTTTATGTCCAGGGGAGGTCTTTTTTGTGTTGTATCTGTCCTGTGTATATATAAAATGCATATACATCCATGCAGAGAAACAGCCATTATTTGCCAAGCTCTTGTCGCAATTGATGGTGGCCCATCACCCCAAGTCTGGCTAAATATGCTGGACTGGTAGTCAAAGACAGGTAAGATTCATTGGGAGCTCATACCAACGTAAGACAGGAAATGAGGGCTAGAGCCCCTTGTCCAATGAGGGGTAAGGATGTTGCTCTGCTGTGGACAACCTAAGACAGGCATGGTCCCTTTTGTAAACAGAAAGGGGGAGTTGTGGCTGGCAAGACTAGGGGCCCAGGGTTACGCCAAGTGCATCTGAAGATAGCGACTGGCAAAGAGCAAACGGCGTCCTGATTATTCCTGGAGAAAGACAAGAAGCGTTTACAATTGGCTGTATCACAATCAGTTCAGCCGCCTAGCACATGGACAGATATACTTTACATGTATGCTCGAGCTAGTGATCGCTTGACCTTTAACAGGATTGGATGGACATATCTGGTTACAATTGCTTATGCATGAGACTTCTTATATATTGAGGGTTATCTGAATAAAGGGGAAGCTGCTTCATGAACTTCTGAAGAGTAAGTGTCTTTTGTCCTGCTGGTCGGGCCGTAAGAGCAAGAAGAGGCTGTGAGCCACTTGGAGCAACCGAGGCTGGGAGCAGCGGTAATCCACAACTCATTAAGGTTATTTCCTGGGTTTGATGTTGTGGCTCAGTGTAGAGTACTTGCCTTGCATGTGTGAGGCACTGGGTTCAATTCTCAGAACCATATATAAATTAATGTATAAAATAAAGGTTGATCAATAACTAATTTTTTAAAAGAATATGTCCTAGCCTAATGTGGTCATACATGCTTGCAATCCCAGAAGCTTGAGAGGCTATGACAGAAGAATTGTGAATTCAAAGCCTGCCTCATCTACTTAGTGAGGCCCTGAGCAACTCAGCAAGACTCTTCCTCAAAACAAAAAATAAAAAGTGATGAGGATGTTTCTCAGTGTTGTAGCACCCTTGGGTTCAATCACTGGTACCCCCCCAAAAAAAGAAAAGAAAAAGTGTCCTAGTCAGGTAGAGTTACTCATACTACCTGGGTAATTGAAGTAGGAGGATCACCAAACCAAAAGCCAGCATTTAACCAAGACTGTTTCAAAATGAAATCTAAAAAACTATGTATACAGCCCAATGATAGAGTAGTCCTGGGTTCAGTTCTAAGTACCACCCCTCACCCCACAGTCAAACATGTCTCATAAATCACCAATGAAGATGCATACTGTGCTTATTTTATTACTGAATATAACTGGCAAACATAATGTCAAGGCTTTTCTAATTTAAAAATAAACACACTCACCTGGGCATGCTAACAAGGATCACAAGTTCAAAGGTAGCCTTAGCTATGTAGCAAGTTCCTAAGCAAATTAGCAAAACCCTAAACAAATTACAAAGACCCCATCTCAAAGTGTTAAAAAGGTCTAGAGATGTGACTCAGTGGTGTCACACCATTGGGATCAATCCCTGGTATCAAAAAACAAATTAAAAATGCCCCTGAACACGCTGGATTTAAGTAATACCAAGAACTCAATGGGTTTCTGAAAGAAAATTAGAATTTAGTTTCAGGTATCTAGCAGATATCATCTTGCAAGAAAAATAGAAGTCTAAAACAATTTTGGGATTTGATACAAAGGCAACTTTTCACCTCCTCCATGTAACTGTATCCAAATTATTATTTTAAATTTCCTACTAACCCATATCTCCTGCTCCACATTAAACACAAAAGAGCAGCTCTCAGTGAAATCTCAGCAGAAGCTAGGAGTTCTGGGACAATAGATACAGTGCTATAGACTTTGAAGTAAAGAAAACCAGGCTGTAATGTATTCATTCTCCCAACATGATGGGTAACCTTGAGAAAATAATGACCCCTCAGATAAAGAAAATATGGTATCTCAATCTTTGGTAGAATAAATGACTTCTCTGGAGTTATCCAACCAAGTGTTTCAGTATATCAAATCTCAACCCATGACTTCTGACTTAAAATGCAGATCCCTTTCCACTATGCCTTTCCCTCTCTCACAGCAGAAGCATGTACATGCAATTCAAGGGGTGAGAGTGACCATGTTTTAACTGCTGCCACAAATCTCTACAGCAGAATCTCTGGCACAGTGAGGGAAAGCTTCTCAGGTAATCTGTGTGTCATGACATACTGGCAGCAAGTCATGTAAACTCCTTTCTGGTAATTATAAAATTTCTAGGGGTATTTTCATTTTGAATATATAGATTTGTTCTAAAAATGTGACAATTTATGTTTTAATTCATTCACTTTAACAAGCTCTTTATTTTATATCATTACCTGTGTATTACTACTTTGACTTGTAGAAAGGACTGTCACATGAATGAAACATTATATGCCTACCTGCTCTATGTGGTCAGTACTACAGATAAAGCCTGTGACAAACATAAAATTGAAAACCAATAAAATTTTTTCATGATGAACCTTAGAATTTAGTAGTCAACATGCATATAACATGTTGAAAAACTATGCTGAGACCACAAATTTTACAAATGTTCTATGCATTTTAAAATTGCATTAATTCAGGTTATAAGACTAGCAAAAATATTTAAATGTCATAATAGTTATTTAACAAGCAGGATAATATTATGCAATATATCATTATTTGTAAACTAGTAAAAAACAGAAATGTGGGATGGAATAATTCATTATGACTTGAGAAAGGCATAGTAACAATGTTGGAGTGAAAGTAGAATATTTAAGTAAATATTTAAGTACAATATTAAGTAAAGAGAAAGTTATACAATGTTGTGTTTCCTAAAACACCAGGGAATGAGAGAGAGAAATAAAAGGACATTATTATGACTTTATCTAGACAGTAAATTCACATTGTTTATAAAGTAATTATAGGGGGGAAGCATATTCTCGATCCCAAATATGTACTATTATCTTTGCTGCTGTTTTTACAATAGTCATTTGTTCAGCTAATTCAGATAATGATTCACCAACATTCTGGCATCCTCAAAGAGTGAGGGATGGCCTTCTCTTAAACTTTTTCATCCTATCAATTGAATGTGACTTGAAAAAATTCTGAAGAATGAACACAAAAGTGAAGTTAGCAATATTTTACTGCTCAAGAAAACAATGTCATTCTGCATTTCCTGGGAATGTTCAAAATAGGAATATGATGAAAATAATCAGGAACTTTTTACTTTGCCAAATATCACAAAATTCAACCTCTTGTTTAAATAGATGCATTTGCTAATTAATGCTATATTTATTTGGCATTATTAAAATAGCAGAAATTTTGCATAATTAGAATTCATTCAAGATAATGAAATTTAGAAGAATTGGAAATTTTCTTTAAATGTACTTTCTAAAAAACTCCATCCCTACAAATCACAATCACATAGGAACCAGTCAGATATCATCAGATATAATCATGGGTTAGGAGAGATAAAGAGGAAAGGAAAAAGAATAATCTGAGCTTTTACTATTCCATTTTTATGTATTAGAAAATTTCTCAAAGAAATTCCCTGGTCCAAGTCAGACAAATAACAAATAATTAAACTTAAAAACAGGATTGCCATTGGTGTTATCCTCCACATTATAGCATCTCTGAAATCTGGATGGATTTCACAATTAATAGGATGTCAAAATGTAATTGAGGACATTTTTTCTTTCTTATACATACATAAATGAATGATACAATACATGGTGTAGTCTTACAAATGATGAAACAATGCACTTGCTCCCAAATCCATTTTCTCAACAATTTACCCATCACTTCTTTCTGATTTATTTTCTGACTTGCAATGAGCAGGTTTACCAGATCAACATTTGTAGGGAACATTCCTCAACTTATCTGACAGCAGTCACTGACACCATGGTCTATGTAAGCCAAACAGTCTAAACAGAGAAACTGAGGTAATGGTAAAGACTTGCCATGGAATGAAGGTCTTTGTAGCTGCTGAGGCTGAGTTTGAGCTGAGGGGAGGCCTTCTGACATGCATCACAGAAATCTGTGATATGAGCTCGCCCATGTTGCCTTGCCTCATGCTATGTGCTAGAGCTTGCCATTCCCCAAGTCCTTTGTCTCAGACCTGTTGCTGGGCAGAATTGCTTAGGCATGCTTGGTTTGTTTGTTTACACTACCCGGACCCTTGAAATATAGTTCACCTATAGGTTGACTCTGTTACACTTTAAGAAGCCTGTTAACCTGATTGGATAATGTGCCTATATATGTCCTGTGCATCCCTAAATAAAATTAGATTCATGCCTTCAGAGCTCAATCTCCGATGCCTGGGTAAATGCACTCTGTAAGGCTAAGTAGGGTAGGCATCGTTCATCCTCACCCTCAGCAAACCTGTCTCTGAACATTTACAACCATTATACTATAAGTGTAAGGTCCTCATAAACTCCTTTATGCTTAGACTTGGGTGTGGCTCAGTGGTGGAGTGCTTGCCTGCCATATGTGAAGCACTGGGTTCAATCCTCAGTACCCATAAAAATAAACAAAATAAAGAAATTATATCTATCTACAATTAATGTTTTTAAAAATCTTTCATTCTAAAATAAATGTTTTACCAACAACCTCTGTTTACCTATTTCTGTTTGTGTTTTGCTTATTGTCTCCTTCTAAGGCTCTATTCTAAGTAGGTGAGTTTGCTGACCAGATAAACTCTTCATAAGATACTAGTTATGTAATAATTTGTGTTTGCTCAGAGGTTGAATGGAGGGTATCATATACAAATTTACAAGTAGCAATAATTTTGTTTATTACCATCTCCTTGTTATATTTACTATACATTTCAAACTAAGCATTACAAAAAAAATATAAAACCACACAAACTGAAATAGCAAGAATTACAATTACACTATAATAAAGACTTTTTTTGCTTCTAAGCTGTAAAATAGGAAATGGACTTTGGTGAACTATTGAAAAGATGTCATGCCTTAGCTTGATTTGGTTATAACACCAAAATTACAAGTATATTTTGCTGAATATTTTCTATTAATTTAACTTTTAGATTACTATTCCTCTTTTCAGCTGTATCTAACCTGCAATTAAACTTATCTCTTGGCTTCTTAATTTTAGTTACAACATTTTTTCTCTTTCAAAATTTTCTTTTCTTTTCTATAGATCTCACTTCTCCAGTAAAATTTTCAAACTCAGCATGTATTTGCATAACTAGATTAGTTATCATGTTTTAATGCTTCTGTAACTCCCAAGTCTGTTTAATCTGAATCAAGACTATTTTGATGGTTTGAACTGTTCCTTTTCTTGATTTTTTTCTCTTGGACTTACTGTACACTTAGCAAGTTTTTATTAACTGCCAAGCATTCTATGTGAATGAAATTATGAAATGCCTATATGGAAAATGTACAGATTCTAGATGCTGTTACCTTCTGCCAAAGAAAATTTAATTCTTTTCTAGAGGGAAGTCAAAGTTGATGAACAGATCAACTCAATCCAATCAGAAACAGAGATTGCTTGAGACTGAGTTTGAACAATATTATAAAGATTGACCTGCCTGTGTTTGTACTTACTCTTATGACACAATCCTTTAATAGATTGCACTATAACATGAGCCAGAACAAAACTACCAAAAGCTCCATGCAACTTCTCCAGTTGTTTTTCGCTTATCTTGTATACCCTACTCGGCTTTTATCCTTTTTTTCTACACAGCTTAAGAGTTAGAAAACACAGGAGAAAACCCAGTACAGAATGTGTCTATATCCTTCTCTCCTGAATGTTAAATGATTCAGCAGATCTATAATGCCTTCAAAAGGATTTTAATTTCCTAGCACCTCTAGTAGTTTCAGCAGAAGCTTTAGTCTTCTACAAGTTACTCAATCATAGGTAAAAATGGAGGTTTTGATGTGGATTTAAAGATAACATAACACAGGTATTTTACCAAGCAAGGAGGTAGTCAATGAAATCAAAATTTGAATCCAGAAAGAAACCTTTTTGTATAGGGTTGTCCTAAATGGTATCTCATATCTGACTGTCAAACTTATTGAGCTACCTTCATGGTCAGTCATCAATGACATTCATTTAAACATACTAGATATTTAAGATGAACCAAGCTACATCACTCCCATCTCTCTAGATGAGTCTGAAATAAGACTTTACCCTAGAGACACTAGAGAGAGTCCAACTAGCAAGTCATCAATCATAGTAATTTTGTCAACCCCAACAGAGTCATCAAGAAATCTATATTCTACAAAAGTCCTAAGAGCTGGTAGCTCATAACCACCAACTTCTTAGACAGCAAACCTTTTAAACAGTCATATGGTTATTGATGTCTAACTACATAGACATCATTTCAGAATCTGGGCATACAATTTTTTTTTTTTAAGTTGAGACTTCCCTATTTCAAAATTTTTGAAAACTGGAACCTGCCTATTGTTCTTACTTACAAATAGGAATAAAATTAAGAAAGTTTAACAGAAATGATTTATTTCATATACTAACACATCAATTATATATGAATTCAGTATACATTATAGCATAGAGTCTGGCTATCTGAAACAGCAGTCAACAGCCAAAAGTGGCTAATGAGTACCTGAAAGAAGTTAGTACAAAATGATTTGTGCCATAAATGTGAAATATACCTTAAATTTCAAAGACTTAGTAGGAAATATATATAAAATAATTCAATAATTGTAATGCATATCATAGAAAAAGAAAATAGAAATGATAGCTGCTGGGGGAAGAAGTGAAATGAGAATTACTGATTACCTGCTACAGATCGTCAGTTTTACAAGATAAAAAGAATTCTCAGAGACAGATAATTGTGATAGTAGCAAACAACATGAAGTATTTTTATAATGACAAACACAATAATGGTTATGTCAGTACATATTAAATGTATTTTTAAAAACCTAAAGGTTCTTAGTTGCCTAGGACAGTAATAAGCATTTGTTATCTCACAAAATTTTAAGTTTAATCAAATTTTAATTGTTCTACTGATAATGAAGAAAAGATACTTTGGATATATTTAAGAAATATATTACTAAATTAAATCCATCTATAAGAGAACCTTTTAAAAATACATGTTCAAAAGCTTCCTACAGAAGATGGAAAAAGTCCTTTCCATGTATGAGTTTATTTCTGAGTGAAAAATATAAGGGCTCTATTTAGCTAAATATTTCCCAAGAATCAGATCAATAATGTTAGATTGGGGATACAGTGATGGGTAGTGGAATGATGAGTTTCAGATTATTAGATTCAGATATATCAAAAGTATGAGTACTCCATGTAAAAAGGAGGAGAGTGAAAATAATAATGTCAGAAACAGGAAAACCTTCAATTACTCTAGTCCCATGGAAATAATTTTGATAGTTGGTATTATTTTATTTTAGATGAAATTATTTAGGCATGCAAGAAAAGCTATTTCAGGATCTACTGATTTAAAGCAAGCAGCTGTATACAGATAACAAAAGCAACAGCTTGTTACAGGCTAGCACACAGCATCCAAAGCCAACAGGCTAGCCCCTGAATATAATTACATTTTAAGGTTACTGAGACCACAAAATATGTACATGAAGATCTGTACATCATTTAAAAGTATTCAAATGATGTCTTGATGTGAACCAGGGATTTAATGTTTCTAATTATATGGTTCCACTGTGGGGATATTTTGGGAAAAAAATGAAAAATGGAGGAGGTGAAGTGGTCCAAAATAACCACTGACTGAATTGCACTGCAGGTTTTATTTATGAAATGTCCTTATTTTTTATACCACAGTGGCTCCAAATTGAAGGTCAAATTAAAAAAAATATATTTTGCTTAAAACATATAGACATTTAAGTATTGAGACAGCATGAGAATTTTTGAACTACATAAATAATTTCACTATTGATACATGGAGATGTGTATCACTGAGCAATACATAGTGCAGAAGACATTTCTAACACAACTTTCCAACAGTTCTTAAAGAGATTGATCAATATCATAATATAGCACAAATGAGATTCAGTAAATATGGCACTACAAAATTTCTTAATTGAAAGTTTTAAATATTTCACATGAGTACAAATTAATTTTAGTTTCTTGTGTTATTTAAACAAACTCTTTTATACGGTACATTAGAACATTCTAACTCAGTTTGCAAGAAAATCACACTATAGTTTTGCTTTGTTTTTTATTCCCCTTCAGTCTTCAATTGAAGACTGAACAACACTAAATGTTATGGCACTGCTTACTTGGACAGAGTATGTCATCCAAATTCTCTTTGATAAACAATAATGAATGCTGTTTTCTCTTATAAAATAATCACACACGCTTCATTACTTGTAACATGCATGTGCTAAAGATGAACTATTACTCAAAACATTCACTTGCCATATCTTGTCAGAAGAATAAAATATATTAAGATCATATATAGAATGAAGTAATACAGAAAACATGACTGAAAATAAGAACACATACAATTGTAATGGTAATCATTCTGAAATATTCTATTATTATTTTACAAGAAAGTTACCAAGGTGAGGATATTTTCTTTCATAAATATTTTAGCTTCCTATTTCCTTGGCAAAATTTTGCATATTTAATGAGTATCCATTTATTGCACAGGGACATTAAAATATTCATATTGTAACTCCTATACCAGATAAGCTTGCTCAATTGCTTTAAAAACATTTTTCTTGGATATATCCTTAACTTTCCCTCCATAAAGAAACTCATTCAAAATTTAAAAAAGCCTTCTCAAAATGAAAGATGATATCAAGTTCACAACACTGTCAAGTAATTTACACATAACAGTTAATTGTTTCCAGGCTACTTAATTTATTTTCCTGATCCTCAGTAGCACAGCAAAAGGAAGACTAGAATATCTTTGGAAAATGATCTTCAAATCTCACCACTCAAGAAAGCACATTTGGGTTTCCTTGATAAATGATCTGAAAAAGTTCTCATGTGATCTTTTCCTTCTCTTTGTATGACATTGGAACATACAATTTCAGTAGTCTACACTTGACTTGACAACTGAAAAACAGCATACACTGCATGGCACCTGCTGGCCATGGACATGGTGGAGTTTAGCAAGGGCAACTGAGGGGAAGACCCTGGAAATGTGCTAAGAAAAAGAAGCCATGCTGCTGTGGTGAGGCAGATTTCAAGAGATGGAACATCTGGCAGAGTGCATTGAACAAAAATGAAGATGGGTTTATATGGGGAAAAATATATAATTAGAAAAATAGCAAGAATTTAGAAGGATGGACAGGACATTAGAACATAGTGCCATGAATTTTTGGGTGTCATACGTGTTTAATTTTCACAAGAAGTTTCATAAATTTTCACAGAATTTTAATATAAAAGAGAGCTCTATAAATGTATTTCTTAGTGTGTATGAGTCTCTTCATCCCTATCTCCAGCACATACACAGAGACAAGTATAAACTGTAGACAAAGGAACAAAATAAATCCTACCTGAAAACACTAAAGAAGGACTAAGTCAGGGCAGAGAATAGAGGTCCATTTAACACTTTGAAAAAGGCAATGTCATGGCACTGGAATGGGCACAGGTTTTTCTTCCTCTTTTTGCTTGAGGAGAGACTACAGGGTGGAGGGGGTTAAAACATCTGTAGAGAAACCTGTAGCTTGGGTTCATGTAGACCCAGAAAACAGAGAGTTAATCCCCAGATCATGGAAAGTGAGAGGTAATGCCAGAAAGAAGAAATCCTGATAGTGGGGACCCCAAGTTTTTGGATACCTTCTGCCCACATCTCTAAAGAGTAAATGAGATGTTTGTCAGCAGATTGGAAACAAATTAAAGCTAACAGAACGGAGATCCGAAGATGCATGAGGAGGAAGTTTCTGATGACTGACTGAATAACAATTTTAGGAATCTAAACTGTTGAGGCTGTCATGAAAAAAACATGACAAACCTGTCTCTGCATATTTCGGGGATGTGCATAAAACAGGTGATCCAAGGAACTGAAAATTACCTTATAAAAACAAATTAAAAATGAGAAATAACTCAAAATGATAGGAAATGAAAATCATATCTCAATAATAACATTGAATGCAAATGCCATAACTCATCAATCAAAAGACATAGTCTGTACGATTGGATTAAAAAGGAAGACCCAACAACATGCTATCTCCAAAAGACTCTCCTCATAGGCAAAGACATTCACAAGTTAAGGTATAAGGATGGAAAACAAATATCATTCATTTGGAACTCATATACAATGAGGCTTTAATATCCTCATGTCAGATACAGTGGACCTGAAGTAAAAGTTAAAGGAACAAAGAATGTCATATCATACTGCTTAAGGGAATTATACATCAATAAGACATATAATTATATATATAAATGTACCCCAAAGTGGAGCATGTACATATATCAAACCTTTATCAATTTCAAGAATCAAATAAATCAAAACACAATAATACTGGGTGATTTTAATATATCCCAATCAACAACGGATAGATCCTCCAACCAAAAACTAAATAAAGAAGATTTAGAAGTAAACAATATGATTAATAATTCAAACATAACTGACATATATAATATTTCATCCAATAGTGACTGAATACACTTTTTTTCTCAATAGCACATTTTCACTTCACTAAACTAGATCATATTTTACATCACAAACAGCTTTGTGTAAATGCAAACTATAGCTCTAATACCTTGCATTATATCAGATCATAAAAAAGAAATGAGAAATCAATAATAAAATAAAAAAGAGAGGCTACCCTGACAACTTGACAATAAATAATATACTATTGAATAGCTAATGAATAGCTGAAGAAATCAGGGATGAAATTAAAAAAATACAAAGAGGTAAATGAGAACAGTGACACAGCATATCACAATTACTGAGACACTATGAAGGAACTTCTAAATGAAAGATTATTGCACTGTGTTCATTTGGAAAAAAGGAATAAAAAATTCCAACTAAATAACCTACAATTACATCTCAAAGCCTAAGAAAAGAACAAATCTATACCAAAACTGTAGAAGACAGAAAATAATTAAAATTGGTGCCAAGATCAATGAAATTTAAACAGAAATTTCAAAAAGTCAATGAAACAAAAAGTTGCTTCTTTGAAAAAATTAATAAAATTAATAAACACTTAGCAAGCTAGTGAAGAAAAGAAAGAGAAAACTCAAATTACTAAAATTTATGATGAAAATGATATAGCACCACAGACACAACTGAAATACAGATGATATAAAGTATTGTAAAAATCTATAATTTAATAAAATAGAAAATCACAAAGAGATCAACACATTTCTAGAGAAATATGACCTGCACAATTTAATGTAGGAGGACTCAAAAAATTAAAACACACCAATTTTAAGCAATGAAATAGAAGATGCCATCCAAAACCTACCCCCCCACACACACACACACAAAACCCAGGACCAAATAGATTCTAAGCCTAGTCCTTCCAGACCTTCAAAGAAGAGTTTGCCCGAATATTTCTCAAATTATTCCATGAAACAAAAAGTGGGAAACACTTCAAAACTCATTCTATAGTCCTAGTTTCACCCTGATACCAAAACCAGACAAAGATTCATCAAGAAAAGATAACTTCAGACTAATATCCCTGATGAATATAGATGCAAAAATTCTAAAGAAAATACTAAAAAATTCTATACAAAATCATATTAAAATGATAGAGAACCATGATCAAGTGAGTTTCATGCCAGGAATGCAAGGATGGTCCAACATATGTAAATCAATAACATAATTCATCTCATCAATAGATTAAACACAATAATCCCATGATTATCACAACAGACAAAGAAAAAGTATTTGACAAACTTCAGCAACCATTCATTCTCTATACACTAAATTAGTGAGAGTTGGAATATTCCTCAATATTGTAAGTGCTACATATGCTGAACCTAAGACCACTATAATTCTAAATGGATAAAATTTTAATTTTTTTTTGCTAGAATCTGGAAGAGTGGGATGCCCATTTTTACCACTTCTATTCAACTTAGTACTTACAAACCTCACTGGAGCAATTAAACAAAAGAAAAAAATTATAGTGATATGAATAGGAAAAGAAGACCTTAAATTTTCTCTATTTGCCAATGACATGATTCATATTTAGAAGATCCAAAAACTCCACTAGAAGGCTTTTAGAATTCACTAACAGATTATGCAAATTAACAGGATATAAAATTAATACCAATAAACCAATTGTATTACTATATGTCACTGATGAAACAGCTGAAATGAAATTATACAACTCTCCCATTCATAATAGGCTCAAAAAATGCTCAAGCATCAATCTAACAAAAGAGGGGAATGGCCTCTACAATGAAAACTACAGAACATTTAAAAATTAATTGAAGAAAGACCTTAGGAGATTGAAAGATCTCCCATGTTCTTGGATAGGCACAATTAATATGTCAAAATGATCATACTACCAAAAGCATTATAGAGGTTTAACTCAATTCCTATAACAATTCTAATGATTTTCTTCATAGAAATAGAAAAGTCAATCATAAAATTTATTTGGGAAAACAAGTGGACCTGAATAACTAAAACAATCCTTATTAGAAAAGTGAAGCAGAAGGTAACACAATATTATGCCTTAAGTTATACTACAGAGCTATAGTCACAAAACAGCAAGCTATTGGGACCAAAACAGCCATGAAGACAAACAGGAAAGAAAACACAGAAGCAAACCTACATATATTCAGTTAATTCATTCTAGAAAATAGATGCCACAAACACATAACTCTTCAGCACATGTTGCTAGGTATATTGGAAATCCATGTAGAGTAGAGTGAAATTTATCCCCTATTTTTCAGACTGCACAAAACTCAACTCACTTTAGGTCAAGGACCTAAAGTGACATTAGAAGAGATTGTTTACCTTGTAGAAAAAAAAAAAGGAGGACAAATTGTCCACCATTTTAGCATAGGAACTGACATCCTGAACAAGATTTCTAAAGCAGAAAATGTAAAATCAAAGATCAATAAATGCATGACATCAAAGAAATATTCCTCAAAGAAAAGAAAATGAGAAAGTGAACAGAATGCCTACAGCATGGGAGAAATCTTTGCCATCTGCACTTCAGGTGGAGCATTAAACTCTAGGATATATAAAGAACTCAAAAAACTTACAGACACACACACACACACACACACAAACACACACATACACACAGAGTAACCCAACCATTAAATGGGCAAAGAAATTTAGCAGGCACTTCACAAAAAAACCTGAAATATAAATAAATAAATAAAAATAATCTAATGTTACATATTATGATCCTAATATGAACACAACAAATGAACACAGAAATCAGTATAACACAGGAAATAGTTAAAATTGGAGCCAGAATGTTGGTTCCCTGAAAAAATAAGTAAAATTTATTAACACTTAATAAAACTAGCCAAGAGAAAGAAAAATTGATTTATAAAAATCTGTGATGAAAAGGAAAATATCACCACAGGTACTACTGAAATACAGAGGGTAATCAAAAGCTATTTTGAGAACTTATATTCCAACAGATAGAAAATCTTTAAGATGTTGACAAATTGCTAAAGACATGTGACATACCACTAATTGAACCGGGATTATATAAAAAATGTGAAGAAATCAATTTCAAGTAATTAAATTGAAGATGTCCTCAAAGGAATACCAACTAAGAAAACCCAGGACCAGATGAATTCTCAAGTGAGAAACATCAGCCTTTTAAGAATTCATATCAAACATCCTTAAAGTATTCTACAAAAATGAATACAATGAAATGCCTTGAAACACATTCTATGTAGTTTTTATTACAATGATATGAAAATCAGACAAAGACATAATAAGGAAAGAAACTTTACACCAATATTCTTGATAAACATAGATAAAGGATTCTCAATAAAGTACTGGCAAATTACATTAAAAACTTTAAAAAGGTATGCACCATGATAAAATGGACTTCATCCCAGGGCTGCAAGGTTCTTTTAACATATGGAAATCAATAAACATCATTCATCACACCAATAGACTTAAAGACAGGATCACATGATTACCTCAATAGCTGCATGAAAAGCATTTGGTAAAATGCATAATACATTTGTGATCAAAATACTAGAAAAAGTAGGGATAGAAGGAAAATAACTCAATATTTTAAAGCTATATACACCAAACCCTCAGTCAACAGCATTCTAAACAGAGAATAACTGAAAAAATTCCCCCTAAAAAGATAAAAAAGAAAGGTATATCCACTTTTACAATCTATTCATCATAATCCTAGAATAAACCTACTCAAAATAATTAGGAAAAAGAAAGAAATCAAAGAAACACAGTTAGAAAAAGAAGTGCTAAACCTATCCCTGTTTGCTAACTGTATGATCCTAGATTTACAAGACATGCAAAATTCACTAGAAACCTTGTAGAACTCATAAATTAATTCAGAAAATTATCAGGATTCAAAATTTACACTCATTAATAAATTGTACACCTATACTGCAAGAAAAATTAGCTGAAAGATAAATTAAGAAAACTAACCCATTCACAATAACCCCTCAAATATAAATAAACACAATACTTGGGAATTGATCTATCAAAAGAAGTGAAAGACTTCAATAGTGAAAAGAAAACACTATATAAAGAAACTGAGGAAAACCTCCAAAGATGGAAGAACCCCTCATGTTATTGGACAGGCAGACATATTATTGCCAAGATGGCCAGAGTACCTAAAGCACTATAGAGACACAGTGAAAATTCCATCAAAATTCCAATGACCTTCTTTCATGGAAATAAAAAAAAGCAGTCATAAAATTCAACTGTAAAAATAAAAATTCCAGAATAGCAAAAGCAATCCTTAGCAAGAAAAGTGAAGCAGGAGGTATCATGTTACCAGACTTTATACTCTAGAGCTATAGTAACAAAGCAGCATGGTATTGGCACCAAAAGAGGCAAGAAGACCAACAGAGTAGAATAGAAGTCACAGAAACAAACCCATATGAATATAGTTATCTATCTCATACTAAATAGATGCACCAAAAACATGCATTGGAGAAAAGATAGCCTCTTCAACAAATGCTGCTGGAAAAATTGGAAATCCATATGTCATATATTGAAAGTTAACCCTATCTCTCACCCTACACAAAATTCAACTCAATGTGGCTGAAGGGCAAAGTCTTGGATCAGCAATGCTGCATACACTGGAAAAAATTTGTTAGACCAACAATGTAACATCTTTATATAGAAACTGACTCCTCAGAAAGATACTTAAAATATAAAATTTAAAATCAAAAGGCAAGTGTTGGGGATATAGCTCATTTGGAAGAGTGCTTGCCTAGTTAGCACAAGGCCCTGGGTTCAATACCCAGTACTGCCAAATAAAAAAAAAATCAAGACAATAAACGTGATGACATCAAACTATAAAGCTTCTTCATAGCAAAAGACACTACGGATAACTGCTGCTCCCAGCCCAGTTTGCTTCAAGCAGCTCGCCGCCGCTGCTTCTTTGTCTTTTGGCCTGACCAGCGGGACAAAAGACATGTGCTTTTCAGAAGTTCATGAAGCAGCTTCCCCTTTATTCAGATAACACCCTCAATATATAAGCAGTCTCATGCATAAGCAATTGTAACCAGATATGTCCATCCAATCCTGTTAAAGGTCAAGCGATCACTAGCTTGAGTATACATGTAAAGTATATTTGTTCACATGCTAGGCGGCTGAACTGATTATCATACAGCCAATTGTAAACACTTCTTGCCTTTCTCCAGGCATAATCAGGACGTCGTTTGCTCTCTGCCAGTCACAATCTTTAGATGGCACCTGGGCCCCGGCTCTCGCACGCCACAAGACACAATCAAGAGCATGGAGAGAAAACCTATACGTTGGGAAAAAAATCTTTGCTATCTGCTCCTCAGGTGGAGTGCTAATTTCCAGGACAAATAAGAATTTAAAGCTTAGTGTAAAAATCCAATAAATGGGCAAAGGAATTGAAGAGATATTTTATAGAAGAGGAAATACAAATGGGAAACAAATATGTGAAAAAATGTTCAACATCTCTTGCCATTAGAATAATGCAAATTAAAATCACACTGAGATTTTTGCATTATATCGAATGGCCATTTTCAAGAATACAAGTAACAAAGTTTGTGAGCTCATGAGCACACGGGTAACAAGGTTCACTCATACATTGATGGTGTAACTATAATTGTTGCTACCACTCTGAAAAGCAGTATAGATATACTAAAATACTATGAATGGATCCACCATTTGACCAAGTTATCCCACTCCTCCGTACACAAATTAGTTAAAAATCAGTGTACTAAAATGATGTACTCACATCAATGTTTGAAGCAATTTACTTTTCAATAGCTAGGATTGGATGGACATATCTGATTACAATTGCTTATGCATGAGACTGCTTATATATTGATGGTGTTATCCAAATAAAGGGGAAGCTGCTTCATGAACTTCTGAAGTGTACGTGTTGTTGGTTGGCGGCAAACAGCAAATACTTTGAAATTGGGAGGAAATTTCCAGAAGACAACTGATGTTAAATAGTTTTTTAAACAGAGTTCAAAAATGGATTTCAAAGAAATCTGTATATTTGATCATTATTTCAGTCAGAACTTTTACCCAGAAAATGGGGCCCCTCTCTACCAGAACTTTCTTGTTACCCCAGTTTGTGCAGTAGCAGGGAAGTGTGGTGGTTTGAATGTACTGTCTCTAAATAGATTAGAAGGCTAAGGAGGAGGAGTTTCAACATATTACTTCAGCACAATATAGTCACTGTGTTCTCTAAGAGTACATGATAGTTTGTATTTGGATCAAGGAAAATAATAAAAACATGCTTTACACAAAAGTATTGAAAGGTATATAATCACTAACTTTGAACCAATAGTAAGAAGCAGTTATTCCTAAATGGCCACTGCCACTGAAGAGTGAGCTCTGAAAATGATACACTAATGGATTCCAATGACTTTTTGTGGAACACATCCTCTGCATAATACCAATTTCATCCCAGTGTTAGTGACTATAACTTCATGAGCTGACTTCTTGATGTGTACTCTTTATGAAGATTGGTGGATGTGTAGACTGAAGTGAGCTTAGAAAATCTGAAGAGGAGCAAGGACAGCAAACAGTTGCAAGTTGCAGTTCTTTACTCTGTTCTCAATAAGAACAAGTTGGTATGAAATTGGATGAATAAAGAGAAAATGTAAGTTCTTTCCCACAATAGAATAAACAGTTAAATTCAATGATTATTACTGTAATAGGAAGCACATTCCCAGCAGAAAAGTGCAGTGGAAGAGTTTTCTTAAATTGTTTCACAAATGTATTACAATGTGACTTTCTGGATTTTATCATTCTTTAAGTCCCACTTGGAGCCCACATATAAGTGCTCCTATCTACAGGTGTTCTCTTGTTTGATGATTTTGTGTAATAAGACTGAACAGATATTTGAAGGTGCTGGCTGAAAATAGTTCACAAATAATGTGGTGCTCCAAGGTAGAGAACATCACTGTACCTAATGAATACCTTGAGTTTTCCATTTAGATCAAATAACAAAAAGCTTCATTGGTCACCAGGAGGTTTAAAATTGTTTCCATTCAAAGCCATATGAAATTTGTATATAGTCCTAAAAAGAAATGGCAGTTGAGAAGTGACTGCTGAAAATGTATCACTACTGGATTTCAAACACTCTTTGGGAAACAGGTGCTATGCATCTTCACAGTTAAACACTTCCAAGCTTTCCAGCTACAAAAATACCTTTTCAAACCGTATCATTTGAAACCAGGAGTTCATTCCCAACAGACAATAGCTGTTATAGAATTCCTTAAAAAGGATTCTCAATTGGATTTCAAGAAGATCTTCTGGATATGATCATCCATTCAGTCCCTCTTTTCTCCCAGATAATGGGTTTTCTATCAAGGGGAAATTTCTTGTTAGTCTACTTTGCAAATTTGCAAGGAAATTTGGTTTGAATATGCTCTCAGAAGAGCATAGAAATCCTGAGGAGGAGCAGCTCTAGCATGTTGCTTCAACCCACACCTTCAAAGTGTTCTTTATGAGTACATGAGAGTTTCTGTTTGGATGAATTGCCACAAAGCATAGGTGCTGTTCAGCAAGGAAAGTAAAGGTTTCAATTCAAAGGTTTGGTACCAGTAGGCACTGGAGATAAATTTCAAATGGTCTACTGCAGTGGAATAGTGATGACCTAAATAATTTTGCTAATGGATTTCAGTCATTCCTTTGGAAACAAATTTCTCTAACTAATACAAACTTGATCACAGTGGCTGATGCTTGAAATTTCAAGAGCTTTATTTTTTCACCACTTTGTGTATTGTCATGAGCAGTGCTTTAAATGAGTGGTCTAAAAGTGCTTGAGGTCTGCAGAAGAGTAAGGTCAGCAAAAACTTCAACATAGAGGCCCCTATTGGGGTTCAATATTGACCAATCCCCAAAGAGTCAAAGTGCACACGGTAATGCAAATCACACAACAAAGTTTTATGGCAAGTTTGAGCCTGGAGTGCAACCAGCCTCTTAGACCACTACCATGGCTGAGTGGGGAGCAGCCCCGAGGGATGAGAAAGCACTCTACTTAAGAAATTTCCAATCATTCATATACAAAGAATATTCATGTACATTATTGTTTAACATTTGAACAGCTAAACATTTGTTCTCTTTTGGTTGGGCCCCACCAATTTATTTGAATCTCGTTGGGTCCTGCCAAAACTGAATGGTCTTTGAGGAAGAAGGGAGCAGGGACGGGGTGAACTATACAGGATATAGTTGGGGCTAGCACCCCCATCCTTGATAGATAAGGTTTCTGGGCAGCTGCCCATTTCTCGGACAGATATCTCTTAACAGCCTTGATAAATGCTGGGGCCCAGTATGTCCTGTATGTCCTGTATTAGCTCTTGAGTGTAGCACCTGTGCGCTCTTTCCTGCAGGTGTTTTTCAGGCCAGTTCCCAAAATGGCTTGTTCATACAACATGGCTGCACAGATGTCACCTTGTTTTCAAAACCCCTACTCTGTTCTCAGTGAAAACTTGTTTGCTTGCATTTGCATGTATAAGCAGGAAATATAACTGCTATTCAGCAACAGAAAAAATATTTACAATTCAACTTCAACATTGAATTCTTGAGCCCAATTCCAGCAGAATATTGCAGTAGAATTATTACCTTAGACAGTATCAGAAATGAATTACCATGAGACTTTGTGATTTTGATCATCCATACAGTTCCAGGTGACTCCAGATATTATTGCTTCCATCTATAACTGCACTCTTCTAAGTGTGTTTAATACAATTAAAAATTGTTTTGAATGTGCTGAATGATAAGGGCTTAAAAGTGGTGAGGAGGAGAAGATCCAGCAAATTAAGTCAATGTAGAGGCAATCTTTGTTCTCAATGGGTACCCTGTGTTTATTTTCATTTAATCTATTAGTTCAAAGTTCTCTTTCCTCTCAGCAAGTTAAAAAATGGTTTCCTTTCAATGCCACCCTACCACTGTTAACCAGCAATTGATTCCACAAAAGTAATGCAGTTGAAGAGTTATTGTTGACCCTATTTCAGTACTGAATCATTTACCCTTTGGGGAACATATCCTCCATGTTTTCCCAGGTTACCACATATGCACTTTTCACCAACAAAAGAAACCTTTCAATTGAAAGGGTATTATTTGAAACCCTAAGTTAATCCCAAGCAGACAAGTGCTACTGTAGAGTTTCTTAAATAATGTTTCTAAAAGGGTTTTCAAGGAGATCTTGAGGATTATATCATCGCCAGGGTCACACATTGATGTTAGGAAGTGCAACTCCAATCTATGTTAGCTTCCTTATTAGTTCAGTTTGTTTATTAGCATGGAAATGTGGTGTTAATAAGATGTGTCAAATTAGCATAGACATGCTGAGGTTTAGGAGGTCCAGCAAGATCCTTCAATGTACACACACTCACTGTGTTTGCTAAGAGTACATATTTAACTGTATTTGGATGACTCATCACAAAGCAAAAGTGCCTAACAACAAGAAAATGAAAGATATCCAAACACTGCCTTTGTTCCATTGATAAGCAGAATGGATTCCAAAAGGGCAACTGCACTTTAAGTGTGATTGCATAAAATATTTCAGTACTGGATTCAAATGACTCTTTGGGGAACAGATCCTATGCATGTTTTCACTTTCTCTCATAGTTCCTTTCTGGTAATTGAAGAAACATTTCAATTCAAAGTGAATCATTTGAAATTGGGAGGTAACTCCCAGCAAACAACTACTGTCAAAAGTTTCTTAAAAAAAGTTCAAAAAAGGATTTCAAAGAAATCTGTATATTTGATCAACATTTCAGTTAGAATTTCTTCCCAGAGAATGGGGCCACACTCTACCAGAGCTTTACTGTTACCCCAGCTTGTGCAGTAGAAGGGAACTCTGGTTTGTCCCTAAGCAAATTAGAAAGACTGAGGAGGTGGAGTTCCAACATTTTCTTTCAAAGCAACACACTCACTGTGTTCTCTAGGAGTATATGATAGTTTGAATTTGCATGAAGAAAAACAATGAAAACCTGCTTAACACTAAAGTATTGAAAGATATCCAATCACTGCCTTGGAACAAGTAGTAGGAAGCAGTACATTCCAAAATGGACACTGCCATTGAATAGTGAATTCCGAGAATGATACAATTATAGATTCCAAAGACTCTTTGTGAAGCATATGCTGTGCCTGATACCAATTTTATCCCAGGTGTTAGTGCTTGTAGATACATGAGCTGTCTTCTTGATGTAGTTTGTGTACTCTTCATGAAAATTGGGGGATATGTAGGCTGAAGAGAGTTTAGAAAGGCTGAGGAGGAGCAAGGTCAGCAAACACAGCAAGTTGCAGTTGTGCATTCTGTTCTGAATGAGAACAAGTTGTTTTGAATTTGGATGAATAAGGAGGAAATGTAAGTGCTTTCCAGCAACAGAATTCACAGTGTATATTCAAAAATTTTCACTGTAACCAGAAGCACATTCCCAGCAGAAAAGTGCCATGGAGAAGTTTTCCTAAAATGTTTCACAAATGGATTTCAAAGTGACTTTGTGAATTTGAACATCCTTCTAGTCCCACTTGGAGCCCACATGTAAGTGCTCCTAAATACCAGTGCTCTCTTGTTTGACTATTTTGTGTAGTAGGACTGAACTCATAGTTGAATGTAATGCCTGAAAAGAGATTACAAATGCTGGGATGCCACAAGGTAGAGAACCTCACTGTATCTAATGACTACCTTGTGTTTTCCACTTGAATCAATGAAGAAAATCTTCATTGCTCACCAGAAAGTTAAAAACTGTTTCCTTTTGAAGACATCCTAAATTTTTAACCATCATTGTATTCCAGAAGGGCAACTGCAGTTGAAGAGTGATTGCTGAAAATATATCACTACTGGATTTCAAAGACTCTTTGGGAACAGATCCTATGCATCTTCCCAGTTGAACATTTACATATTTCCAGCTGGAAAAAACAAAGCTTTCAAAGGTATCATTTGAAACCAGGAGTTCATTCCCAGCACACAACTGCTGTTATAGAATTCTTTAAAAAGGATTCTCAAAATGATTTTAGGAAGAGCATTTGATAATCCTTACAGTCCTTTCCTCCCGGGCAATGGATTCCTTTCAAGGGAAAATTTCCTTTTAGTCCAGTTTGTGTATTTGCATGGAACTTTGGTTTGAATGTGTTGTCTTAAAAGACCACAGAAGTCCTGAGATGGAGCACCTATGGCATGTTGCTTCAATCCACACCCTCAAAGTGTTCTTTCCAAGTACATAACAGTTTCTGTTTGGATGAATTGTTACAAAGCATAAGTGTTTTCCACCAAGGAGAGAAAAGATTCTTATTCAAAGTTTTGCTCACCACTAGTCACTGGAGATATATTTCAAACATGCCACTGCAGTTGAATAGCGATGGTTGAAAATATTTTCTAGAGGATTTCAATAATTTCTTCAAAAAAAGTTCCTCTCCCTCACCCAATGTTTATCCCAGTGGCTGATACTTGAAGTTTCAAGAGCTTTACTTTTTCACCACTTGGTATATTGTCAGAAGTGGGGAATTAAATGAGTAGTCTAAAAGTGCTTGAGGCATGTAGAGGAGCAAGGCCACCAAAAAATTTAACCTAGAGGTCCATACTCACGCTGATCTCAATGAGACTGTGTTCATTTGCATTTGAATAAATAAGCAGGAAGTATAACTGCTGCCCAGGTACAGAAAAAATGCTTAAAGTTTTACTTTAATATTGAATTTTGGAGCCCATTTCCAGCAGAAAACTGCTGTGGAAGTATTTTCTTAAAATGCTTCACAAATGGATTACCATGAGACTGTGATCTTAATCATCCTTACAGTCTCAGGTGGCTACCTGATATCATTGCTTCCATGTATAAGTAATCTCAAACTAGTTGGGGTAATACAACTGAAAATAGGTTTGAATGTGCTGAATGATAAGAGCTTAAATGTACTGAGGAGGAGCATATCTAGCAAGTTGATTCTGTTGAGAACAAGGTGACATCTGTGCAGCCATGTTGTATGAACAGGCCACTTTGGGAACTGGCCCATAAACCCTGCCCCCCAGAAAGGGTGTGCAGGTACAGGACAAACAGGACATACTGAGCTCCCAGGGTTCATCAAGACTGTTAAGATATATCTGTTCGAGAAAAGAGCAGATGTCTGGGAATCTTATCTATCAAGGACAAGGGGGCCTAGTCCCAACTCATCTCCTGTATAGTTCGCCCCTTCCTTCCTCCCTTCTTCCTCCAGGACCATTCAGTTCTGTCGGGACACAATGAAAATCAAATAGATTGGCGGGACCCAACCAAAGAGGACAAATGTTTAACTGTTCAAATGTTAACCAACTATGTACAGGTCTTTTTGTGTGAATACTTGAAAATCCCTTAAATAGAGTGCTTTCTCACCCCTTGGGGCTGCTCCCCACTCAGTTATTGTAGTGGTCTGAGAGGCTGGTTGCAGTCCAAGCTGGAGCTTGCAATAAAACCTGGTTGTGTGTCTTGCATTATCGTGTGTGCACTTTGACTCTCTGGGAACAGGTCGATATTGAACCCCAATAATTCAGTGTAGATACATTCATTGTTTTCAATGAGTACAATGTGTTTATTTGCATTTGATCAATTTGCTCAAAGTTTCTTTGCCTCCCAGCAAGATAAGAAATGGTTTCTTTTCAAAGCCACAATACCACTGTTTACCAGCAGTTGATTTCAAAAAAGCAACTAAAGTTGGAGTTTTACTGCTGAACATATTTGAGTACTGAATCAGTGACTCTTTGGGTAACATATCCTATGAGTTGTCTCAGGTTACCCCTTAGATGCTTTTTACCAATTAAAGTATCCTTTAAATTCCAAGGGTATCGTTTGTAATTCCATGATGATCCCAAGCAGATAAGTGCTGCTAAAAAGTTTCTTAACCAATGTTTCAAAAAGGGTTTTCATGGAGATCTGGTGGATTGGTGGATTTTATCATCTTTAGGGTCAGATATTTATGTAAGAATATGCCCCTCCAATCTATGTTAGCTTTTTAGATAGTACACTTTGTTGATTGTTATGGAAATATTGTTTTAAATTGATGTGTCAAATAGATGTGCTGAGGTGGAGGAGGTCCAGCAAGATCCTTCAATGTACACATATTCACTGTGTTCTCTAGGAGTATATAATTGTTGTATTCGGATGACTTAAAACAAAGTAAAAGTACCTAACAGCAAGGAAATGAATGGTATCCAATCACTACCTTTGTTTCAGTGTTAAGTGAAATGCATTTCAAAAGGGCAATTGCAGTTCAAGCCTGACTGCTGAAAATATTTTTAGTACTGGATTCAAATGTCTATTTGAGGAACATAGCCTATGCATGTTCCCACTTAACCTCATAGGTACTTTTAGCAATAGAAGAAAGCTTTCAATTCAAAGTGAATCATTTGAAATTGGGAGGTAATTCCCAGCAGGCAACTTCCATTAAAGAGTTACTCAAAAAGAGTTCATAAATAGATTTCAAAGAAATCTGTATATTTGATCATTGAGTCAGAATTTTAGCCCAGAGAATGTGGCCTCTCTCAACCAGAGTGTTCTTTTTACCCCAGTTTGTGTACTAGCAGGAAATAAAGGTTTCAGTGTAATGTCTCTAAATAGATTAAAGGATTGAGGAAGAGATGTTCCAACATTTTTCTTCAACACAACTACTCACTGTGTTCTCTAGGATTATATGAGAGTTTTTATTAGGATGAAGGAGAACAAAGATAAAGTGATTAACACAAAGATATTTAAAGATATTCAATGACTGCCTTTGAACCTGTAGTAAGGAGGAGTACATTACAAAATGGCCACTGCCATGGAAGTGTGCATTCTGAAAATGATACACTAATGGATTCCAATGACTCTTTGTGGAACATATCCTCTGCATGATACCAATTTTATCCCAGGTGTTAGTGCTTGTAGCTCCATGAGTTGTCATCTTGATGTATTTTGTGTACTGTGCATGAAGGTTGGTGGATGGGTAGGCTGAAGACAGCTTAGAAAGTATGCAGAAGAGCAAAATTATCAAACAGCTACAAGTTGCAGTTGCTTATTCTTTTCTCATTGAGAATAAGTTAGTTTGAATTTGAAAGAATAATGAGGAAATGTAAGTACTTTCCAGTAACAGAATAAACAGTTTAAATTCAATCAGTTTCACTAAAATCAGAAGCACATTCCCAGTAGAAAAGTGCAGTAGAAGAGTTTCCTAAAATGTTTCACAAATGGATTTCAATGTGACTCTGTGAAATTGATCATCCTTACAGTCCCACTTGAAGCCCACGTGTAAGTTCTGTTATCACCAGTGTTCTCATGTTTCACTACTTTGTGTAATAGGAATGAACTAAATTTTGAATGTGCTGGCTAAAAAGAGCTAACAAATTAAGCAGAGATTCAAGGTAGAGAAACTCATCATTGGATCAATTAACACAAAGCTTGATTGCTTATCAGGAAGTAAAAAATTGTTTCCTTTCCAAGCCATCGTAAATTTAATTGTCATTGTATTCCAAAAGGGCAATAAAATGCCCAAGTCAAAGAGTCCCCCAAAGACCACCAGGGAGCCAGAGTCCAATACAAGGGCAAAAGGACCATTTATTAACATACTCGAGTCTGGACCATCACCCAACACACTGGCACATCAGGCAGAGAAGGAGCGGCCCTGACCATGACAAGGGTTCCTTTTTTATAGGAGAAAACCACAAGCAGCGATTTGGGGACCACAAGTGGGGGGGTTTATGCCTTAGCATTTCAGGATTGGGTAAGGGTATGTGGGGTGTAACTGACCTTGTTAGGGATAGGTCATGGGGTGGGCATGATCTCAGAACAGGAATTTCCGAGTTCATGGGGACTTTCCTCTTGCACTATGATTGGTCTGGGAGTGGGCTGTTTTGTTCTTTGGGGTTTTGGGGACCCGACTGAGATGTGGGTTCTTCCCTAAGAGGGAGTCAGGTTCATTCAATTGAGTCACCTCATTTCCCCCTCAGATTGTAAGAGGCCTAATCATGGGACTCCAGTAAGCTCTATAGTCTCTGAATCTAGGGGCTGATACTGAGAATGAATAACCATCATTTGAATGGCCCCCACCCATTCTTTCATGAACTGCACTATTTTGTTCAGAATGCATGGTCCAATGTTTAGGAACAAGAGTAAAATAATAAGTGGCCCCAGTAAGGTAGAAATCAAGGTGGTCAACAAAAGGGAGGAATTAAACCATGATTCAAACCAGCCCTGTTGTTCCTCCCCTTCCTTCTTTCTTTTTGCTAGTCCTTCTCTAACTTTAGCCATAGATTCTATAACTACTCCCAAATGGTCAACATAAAAGCAACGTTCTTCACCTAAGGCCGTGCATAATCCTCCTTGCTGTAGGAAAATCAAATCTAACCCCCTAATGTTTTGCAACACTACTTCAGCTAGGGAAATGAGGGATACTTGAAGGTGGGAAATGGAGTTTTCAAGCCTCTCAATATCTAGATCAACAGCCGCTCTTTAGCTACAGTAAAGTTGGTTTTGATTTTTTAAGGAAGCTCTTCCTGTTCTGGCTCCTATGAGTCCCATATCCAGAACCATACTTAGGGTTAGGGCTGTAAAAGCTTCCCGGTTGGTCCTGGTCCTCTCTTAGTTGTTGATAGAAACCCTCATCTCAATGATACAACAGCTGGGAACTAGCTGAATAAGAATACAAAATCCCTGAGAGTTATTGATCAACTCTGTGTGGGCACATGGTGTGAGTCCTGTAGAACAGGCCCATCAAGCGTCCTCCTGGGGAATTAGGTATTGACTTGATTTGCACAGTGACACAGTTTGGTTGCATAAGGACTGGTGAGATTCAGGGATATAACCTAAACAGAGACCTTTTCCAGTGACTTGTAAGGTTAGGGTACTTTTGATTGTCAGTGACATTCAGCAGATCTGGAGGAAGGGGTGTAGTTTCCTAGAGTTGCTTTGCCTTCATAGAAAGGTGGGGCTGTATCATAGCACAGTCAACAGGATTTAGTCATATTGGGTTTAGAGGTGTTTAGGACTAAATCGGATTGTCTCTGAAGAGCTAACAGGGGATATTCGAGGGTCTGTGCCGGAAAAGTGACAGATTTTGGTGGCGAGGTCTTAGTGCCAGAAAATGTGGTTGAGAATGTGTTAAGCATGGTTTTGGGGTGCTGGTTTGCTGAACAGATTATCTGCTTGGTTTAAGTACCTGTTTGAGACCCAGTGCTGTTTTGCTTGGTCTCTGGACTAGCTTAATAGTGAAAATTAGTCCAAGAACGTACCCATTGCAGTAAAGCCTTAGTCCCCAGGTTTTTCCCAGCCTCCCAGTTTGCCTTCTTTCCCATGGGGGTAAACTTTATGATTAACAGTTGCAGAGTCCCCCTGGGGTACCTAATGGGAATGCAGAATACCCTGATTTGTCTTTGTTATAGCATGGCCAACAATTTACCCTCTTACTGTCCTCTTGGCAATAACCTCATCCCACTTCTTGCATGTTTTCACCCTTTCCACTGAGATCAGATCTCCAGTGACAGGGTGAGTCCATGTGATCCACCCAGTAGATTCACACTCCCATACTTTACAAAAGGCACTTTCAGGACCTCCACATTTGGCAAATTGCTTTCTGTCTTATGAGTGAGCAGAGTAGACATAGAACCTTAAGCTTCTGGTATTGCTACGACCCCTGGGGAGGTCTTACCTCCATATCCCAGGAAGGGTTTCTGGTCTGAGGTGTCCCATGCTTCCCCCAGAAGGTCACATAAGTCCACATGGAAGTCAGGGAGCCAAGTTTCTTGGTGAAATAAGTTGAGGAGATGACATTGGCTACTTCACCAGTTTCCATGTTGGTGATCATCCAGGTTTTGTTCCAAGGGAGGTGGGGGTTCCATTGAGCCAGCACAGTACTTACAGTTAAGAAGCAAAGGGTTACTGCCTGAAACATTTTAAATGCAGCTTGTGAGGATTCTCGGGGTTTCTGGATACCATCCATTTTTCATCTTTGTGGCTTTCCTCAAATGCGAAGGGGTCCGCAAACCTGGCATGGGTATAGTGGATCCAGGTGGCTATTACATCCACCTTGATGGTGGTGGGTGTGACAAGCAGGATAAAATAGGGCTTCTTCCACCTGGGTTCCAGGGATCCTTGTCAGTGTCTCTTGATGTAGACCCAATCGCCTGGGAAAAATCTATGGTGTTCAGGAGTATTTCTAGACTCATAAAGTGCCC
Organism: Sciurus vulgaris; assembly: GCF_902686455.1. Taxonomy (NCBI): domain Eukaryota; kingdom Metazoa; phylum Chordata; class Mammalia; order Rodentia; family Sciuridae; genus Sciurus; species Sciurus vulgaris. Next base: position 783,233 of record NC_136474.1, on the reverse strand, counting down.
TGAGTTTAGGTAGGCCAAATTTCTTTGTGTACCCATTCAGCACTTTGCATGGTATCCAGAAGATCTCAGTCATCCATTTCTGCAATTAGATTTGACTGCAAGTTGGGAATAATGGGAGGGGATGTCCCAAACATGATTTCATAAGGGGTCAATCTCATCTGGTATGGGGAGTTTCTTACTCTATATAAAGCAAAGGGGAGGAGAGTCACCCAGTTTGCACCAGTCTCTATGGTTAATTTAGTTAAGGTTTCTTTAAGGGTTCTGTTCATCCTTTCTACTTATCTTGAACTCTGGGGTCTATAGGCACATTGCAGTTTCCAATCACACCCCAGGAACTTGGCTAGGTTCTGACTCACCTGTGATATGAATATTGGTCCATTGTCTGACCCTATCATAGTGGGAAAACCATACCTGTGTATGATGTCTTCTAGAAGCTTCTTGGCCACCTCCTGTGTGGTCTCGTGCTTGGTGGAAAATGCTGCAGTCCATCCTGAAAAGGTATCTATAAACACTAGAAAATACTTATAACAATAACTGCCAGGTGTTACCTCAGTGAAATCCATTTCCCAATAGGTCCCAGGATTTTTGTCTCTGAACTGTGCTCCAGGGATTTTCGGATTTGTCACTGCATTAGTAAGCTGGCATGCCTTACAGTTGGAGATGATGTTATTGATTTTCTGTTGGCTGTCCTTAATTTGGAATGTCTAATTAAGTCTTGCATCCTCCTCACTCCTATGTGAGAACAGCAGTGCATTTTTTTAAGTCCACTTCCTATCTTCTCAGGTAAAATTAATTTGTGATCACCTGATCTCCACCATCCATTGAGGTTCTGAGACATAGGAAAGGCTTTGATCCAGGCTAAGTCCTCTTGAGAGTAATCTGGATGTTCAGGCACACTAGGTGCTTCTGGATCTACTAGTGCTTGGGCCAGCAATACTGAGTCAGTTTGAAGAGCTTCTCATCAGGTATTTTGGTCTGCCAGGTTGTTGCCCCTTTGGATGGGCCCAGTTCTTTTTTGATGTCCAGAGCAGTGGATAATAGCCAGTCTGGTGGGCATCCATAGAGCTTTCAGTAAACCTAACACTTTATCTTTATTTTTATTGTTTTCCCCTCAGCAGTCAATAAGCCTCGCTCCTTGTTAGATGTCTCCATGCACATGAACAGTAGTGAAAGTGTAGCGACTATCCATATATACATTGACATTTTGTCCTTGGCCCAGTTCTAGGGCTTTAGTCAGGGCAATTAATTCTTCCTTTTGTGCAAAAGTCCTGGATCATAGGGGTTCTGCCAATATTACCTCTGTCTCCGTTGTTACGGCGGCTCCAGCATAACTGTTTCCATCCTGAATGAAGCTGCTGCCATCAGTATACCAGGTTGCATCAGCGCTGGGCAACAGGGTGTCCTGTAGGTCCGACTCTCCACTGTGGGCATGTGCCAGGATCTCGGTACAGTTGTATAGTAGTGCCTCTAAAACCAGGTCAGGCAGCAGATTGACAGGATTAAGAGCTGTTGGTACTTAAAATGTGACTTTAGGAGGGCTTAATTACAAAGCCTCATAATGAGTCATTCTGGACTTGACCATGGATGCAACAGCAGACACAGAATCAATCACCCTGGGCAACCTGCTGGGTGGCCGTGTCTCTCTTCATGAGGAATACTTTTGTGCATTTTCAGAGAAGTTATTTCTGAAAGAAGTTAAAGGCAGAGCTGAGCACAGGAAGGAAGTTGTGGTTATGGAAGTCCCATGTAGCCCACTGGGGTAGGAGAAGTTAGCTGAGGCTTGGCTGCTCTGAAGTCGACCTGGGACCTGCTTTTTTCAGCTGTGATCCTCACTCAAACAGGTATGCAATTGAAAAACCATGTCTCTCACCATGCACAAAACTAAACTCAAAATGGATTAAGGACCTCGGAATCAGACCAGAGACCCTGAAGATTATAGAAGAAAAAGTAGGTCCAAATCTTCACCTTGTTGGTCTAGGATCAGACTTCCTTAACAGGACTCCCATAGCACAAGAAATAAAAACTAGAATCAACCACTGGGATAGATTCAAACTAAAAAGCTTTCTCTCAGCAAAGGAAACTATCAGCAATGCGAAGAAAGAGCCTACAGAGTGGGAGAATGTCTTTGCCAATCATACTTCAGATAGAGCACTAATCTCCAGAATCTATAAAGAACTCAAAAAACTCTACTCCAAGAATTCAAATAATCCAGTTGACAAACGGGCCACGGAAATGAATAGACACTTCACAGAAGAAGATCTACAAGCAATCAACAAACATATAGAAAAATGTTCAACATCTCTAGTAATAAGAGAAATGCAAATCAAAACCACCCTAAGATTCCATCTCACCCCAATTAGAATGGCGATTATCAAGAATACGAGCAACAACAGGTGTTGGCGAGGATGTGGGGAGAAAGGTACACTCATACATTGCTGGTGGGGCTGCAAATTAGTGCAGCCACTCTGGAAAGCAGTGTGGAGATTCCTTAGAAAACTTGGAATGGACCCTCCATTTGACCCAGCTATCCCACTCCTTGGCCTATACCCAAAGGACTTAAAATCAGCATACTACAGAGATACAGCCACATCAATGTTCATAGCTGCTCAATTCACAATAGCCAGACTGTGGAACCAACCTAGATGCCCTTCAATTGATGAGTGGATAAAGAAACTGTTTTATATATATACAATGGAATATTACTGAGCCATAAAGAATGATAAAATTATGGCATTTGCAGGCAAATGGATGAAATTGGAGAATATTATTCTAAGTGAGAGAAGCCAATCTCAAAAAGCCAAAGGACGGATGATATTACTAATAAGTGGATGATGACACATAATGGGGGGAGGGAAGGGTTAGTGTTAGGGTTAGGGAGGGGGGCAAGTATGGAGGAAGAAAGCACTGTATAGAGGGAAAAGAGGGGTGGGAGGGTTGGGGGGAAGGGAAAAAATAACAGAATGAATCAAACAACATTACTGTATGTAAATTTATGATTACACAAATGGTATGCCTTTATGCCATGTACAAAGAGAAGCTGCATGTATCCCATTTGTTTACAATAAAATAAATAAATAAACTTGCTGGATGTAGGCTGAGGTTGTTCGTCAGTGATAGAGTGCTCACCAAGCACATGGGAGTCAGTGGGTTCAATCCTTAGTACCACATAAAAATGAATGAATGAATGAATAAATAATAAACAAACAGGTGAAATATATGTACTGTGTCCATCTGTGGCTAAAAAATTTTAAAACCATACTGGACATTTCTCTTGAACTGCACTCCAGTGCATCTCCCAGGTGTACCCTCATCCAGTGTTTGCCTCAGTCCCCACCACCCCATATGCCTTTACTTAGCTGGATCAGTCTTCCCTGCACCCCAGCAGGTTTCTGCATGCTCCTCACACTGCCTGCTAAATCACTCTGAGTCACACTTTCCTTCATCTCAGAAAAATATGTAGTAAGTTTCCCATTTGGGAACTGTATTCATGTTGGAAAAGTTGTTGATAATTAATTTTTAAAGTAAGTAATGTGGTAATAAGTAATCAGGAGGCAGGACCTTGTCAAACTCCAGAGTCTCCCATACCATCTCCTAAGCAGCACCCACTAGGTCTCTATTCATAAAGTTCACCTGGCTCCCAAGCATGATATCTTATGCTTCACTAGGGTTTCTGTTCTATGTTGGTGCTCTGGGGAAATGAAGGGTAAGTTTCTGAGGTTCCAGGTATATTTTTCCATCCTTTATGTTAGGACTCCTTAAAGGATTTTATTTGAGAGAGAGCACATCTTAGCTTTTGGAGGTCTGAGGAGTCTTGATACATTTGAGATCAAATGATACATACCAAGGTGACAGATGTTTCCATATGGCCATGGTGTCTTAGGCCTACCCATGGGACATGAGCTTAGTGGATGACCTTCAGATGAAGTAGCCACCATTGTGCTAGAAGGAAGACAGGCAGGTGTGCAGGCCAGCTCTGTCTTCTCTTAATATGAGCCCTGATTTTAGGGAGAACCATGTCAGATCCCAGGCTTCACTGCCCTTCCTAGGCCTGCACATTCCATCTGTCTCAGGCATCAGATCAACAACTATGGGTGGTTTTGTATATATGTGTGTATGTGTATGTGGGTGTGCATGTGTGTGTGAAAATATATCCTATTATCATGTTTAACTAATAATAAGAAACTAAAAATAAGAAGGGCTGACAAGCAGCTCAGTGGTAGAGCAACCTTAGGTTCAAGTCCTACCTCTGAAAAATACAGAGGATATGACAATAACTGAGAGAAATGGGCAATGTGTCTCAGGGGATGCACATAGAGGAAAAGGTAAGGGAGCAAAAGAGAAAGGAAGTCAAGGAAAGCCTCACTACAGAATTTTTAAATTTTCCTTTTCATACACATTTTAATCCATTAAGTCCCAGATTTTGAAACTTGTGACTATGTCAAAGAAATTGACAAAATACATTACAGTCAGATTCCAGAGGTATACAGGCTTTACATATATTAAAATATATGCAAATATATATGTATATTTCCAAATACTCCAACCATTAACCTATTACTTTTACCAAAGAAGAGAACATGAAGAATGAAGGATTTATTTCAAAGTGACCATAAATGGTGTGTATGTTGCTCATTTTTACAGTGGTCCTGTATGCAGAACAATGAGTAACATGGGTTGCATGAACTTGGGGAGCCAGCACTCTCACTCTAGTGACAGACAGTTCTGGGGTTCACCTTCTCTTGTGGTCCCCTGCTTCTGCCTGAAGAATGCCCTGGCCATGACTTCAAGGAATATATCCTAAAAACTCTCCTCTTTTTTTCTCTCAAGAATGTCTTTGTTTTCACATTCATGAAGGGTCTTCAAACAGACAGACTTCAGAGGGTTTCTCCAACTTTTCATTAATTTTGTGAATGTTTTCCTTTATGATGTGGAGTGTTGTTACACAAGTCTTTAGAGTTAGTATCTGATAACTCCACAGTATGGATTGTGTTCAGGATGGCCTCTATTTCTTCGTTAAGATTCTGGTTCTCTGCAAGTTGAGAACATCTGAATTGTCTCCTGACTGCTGTGGCTTGCTTGGTGTGTGGATTCTGGATTTTCATAATTCTTGGGAGAATGGACAGTTTTGTTTCTGCAAGAAAGTTTCCCATTCATATCTCCTCTGTGTCTAGCAGTTAATCTGTGTCATAGACTTTCCTTTGTGGCTTGATTACTGAACTTGGGGGTTCTTCAGCTCTCAGACAGCAGAATCAGAGAAAACACAACCACATCAAGAATAAGACTGTGCATGCTCATGCGTGAGTGTAAGGGAGGCAGTGCCAGGGCACAGACCCCAGGGCGGCACAAGAAGAGCATCTGTGGAGCAAGCAGGGACCAGCCTCCTGCTGTTTCTATACACACAGGTGGGTTGTGGTCACCCTGTACTCTTTATAGGGGCCCAGGCTTGGGGGTCAATGCCACTTTGTCCAGTGCCCTGCACTGTTCAGTGCCCAATGATCCTCCAGCAATGGGACATTCCCCTGTAGCTTCTCTGGCCATAGGCCTGGTGGGGCCAACTGCCTACAGCAGAACAGACTTTACCAGGCAGTCACCTTGTCAGGTGTGGGCAGATGAGGACAGCACCAACTAGTGGGCCACTGTGGGTATTTAACCTTGCTTTCCCATTTCATTGTAGATCCAGTTAAGCTCTCAATAAGCATTTTGATAGTCTTTTGCTTATTTTTTGTTTAATTTTTTTCATCTTTTTGTATGTATTATGTTTGTGCTAATTAGTTGTTCATGACAGTAGAATGCACTTTGTAGATGTTCTTAAACCACACTGTGTAGAATTTGTTTTAGGAAGTGGTGTTCTCTTTCCCATGGTATTGTGTTTTGTTTGGGTTTTCAAGCTTAAGGCATCACATGAGGACACCTGTTTGAAAAGTACACATTTAAACAGGGAAATTAGGGACACAACATTTTTGTGGTACATAAAAACAGTTAAAAGAAAAAGAGAATTTTGTATTTTAGAAATGCTTAAGATCTGTTTTTGGTGGTCCTACACTCCCATTAGAACTTTCATTTCTGTTTATATTTTTCTGTTTTTTAAATTCAAGTTTTGCCCATATCAGGTCTATATTTTTGTTTTACAGCAGGGATTTATTTAGTTTCCATCTCTTATGATATGGAGCTCTATTTTGTTAGAGTGTCATTATTTTATGCTGACTTTCAAATTTTTTACTTGTTTAATTTTAGGTGCTTGGGTGCTACTGCTTTGGTGTAAGGAAAACCTTTCCTCATATATCTTGTGTAAGACAAGCAAAATCAATATACACATGATCTGTTGTCTATTGTAAGCAACAGAATAGAGCCATGAATTTGCAAAGGCATCAATGTCCTTTTCAAATTGAGTTATTGTTGGGAATTAGCACTGCTTACTGAATGATGTCTCAATTTCTTCTTGCTGTTTTAGTCTATTATTTTGAAGTTGATAAATCTACTTGTATTTTTTTGGAGACCTTTAGCAATGAAAATTTTTTTTCATGTCTGTTCATTGAAATTAGGTTTTCATTTTCAACACCTTTCTGCATGTAGTGCCCCACAGTAAAGTCCATAGCTCTTCTGTTTTTAAAAAATCAGCTGTGAAATTTTGTTCAATTCCTGTCTTACAATATGATAAATTTGTCAAGATGATGTTATGCAGTGGAAAATTTTGCTCCTCACATCACTATCAGGCAATTGTTTCATCCATCACCTTCACTTTCTGGGAGTATATTTGTGCAGGGGTTGTGGCACTTGCCTGTAGTCTGCATTCCCCAGAGGCTACTGAAAGAACCCTGGGAATTGTCAAAGAGGCCCTTTTGTCTAAGAGGCAGCAATCAGGTCAACAGGATGAACACTTATGTACAGGCAGATTTTCCAGATAGTTGTGCATCTAAAGGTAAGATGAAGGGTTCCTTGGAAACTGAGGCCAAGAGAATTTTTGCAGTCTAGTTGTGAGTCAGCACAAAAGTGGTGGGGCCTGGCAAGTGCAGTGTGCACAGAACATCTCTCCTCACTTGCTAGCTGGCTTCTGGCATCCTTCACACATACTCAGTGACTCAGTCCCTTCTCTTCTCAATAGGGAGCCAGGCAGCTATCCACCTCCACCTAGAAGTCCAACATCACAGGTTCCAGCTGTCACCTGTTTTGGCATTTTAGGAAAGGAGGAGCACCCCACCAGAGTTTGTGTGATGATTTCCAACTGGAACATCACCCAATGCACTGCGCTGCACTGGAGGCACCCCTACTGTGAACTGTCAACAGCCATCAATCCTGTGACTGGGAAGTTCCTAGGCCAGTTCCCTGGCTCATGAATGTCACTGGTGAGCCCAGACTGGGGAAAACAGGACCAGGGGGCAATGTCTGGTTCTGGTGCTATGCTAGGTGACCCTCACTCCTTAACACACCCAACCGTCCTTCCTGGGCCACTAGACCTGGTGGGGGTCAACAGCATGCAGCAGAACAATGTCAGCATGCCTGGGGCAGCTGGAAAAAGGAATGGGCCACCTAGTGGGCCTGGAGGGTAGTGCGGGCTGTCAGACTTCAGTGGTTCGCTTGCCCAGGAAGGAGCTGGGCCTCTCATAGGCCAGATGGGCCATCCCCTCAGTATACCTTGGCTCCTGTTCCAGTGGGTGAAGAAGTTGGGAATGTATTTCTTGAAAACAACAGGCTCCTGGGTCTGGCTACTGTGGTCTTTGTGTGTTAAAAATATAACAATTCACATTGGGATGAATGTAAAAAATTTTTCCAAGAAACATATCCAAGTTTAGTGTGTCAAGACTTGCAGCACAGTGTATGCATGAGGGAGGAAGCTCTGTGACCTTTCTTGTGATAACTTTTGTCATGCCATTTTTCCTTAGGGTCAACTGCTGTTTAAACTGGTTTGTATGTAGTTTCATAGCTCAAAGATGGATTGCATCTAGGGAAGTCAGAGTGTTGGTCCTCCTGAGTTTTGTCCTATGCACTGCAGGGAGAGTTGAACCTAGATGGCTACTATATGAATGCAGGGTGTCAATGTATATAGCAGGAACACACTCTTCAAGGGATTGATTCACACCCTGGCAGGGGAACAGCATGGCAGTTTAAGATTTTAATACACTGCTCAGAATTGCATATAATTAAAACTTTATATGCTGTTTCCTCCTGGAATTTTTTATTTAGTATTTTCAGATTACAGTGGACTTGGTATCTGAAACTGTAGAAAAGAGACCTGCCATTTAGTGGGGAGTATTGTGGTTAGAAAAATGAGCATTTTTTTTTTTTTTGAGGATGCAAATTTCCACACAGGAACACAGTGAGGATAATCTCAGTTTCAGGAAAATGTTGCTGTGCAGAGATGCTTGGGGGGGGGGGAGAAAAATAGCTCTACAAATCTTCATTGGTCAGCAGGTGAGTGATGAATTTAAAGGTGGGTTTAAGAAGATTTAGAGTAACTTTCTTTGTAGTATGTCCAGCATCATTTAAAGAGCTGCACAAAATGGGTCTCCAAGGTAAGATGTAGCAAACCATGTTTTTTTTTACGTAAGTTCACACTAACACTACAATATGTCAGTGATAATTTTGACCTTCAAATGGGAAGTGCAATTTTAGCCAACTTTACCAGTGTACCCTTGTAGGAAGATGTGAAAGGAGACAGATTTATGAGAATAGTGGGAACACAAGATTTAGAGAATAATTCTATAAAATGGGCACACTGTGCTTACTCCCCAAAACTTTCTTTGTCCACATACCAATATGCCTGTAGCCCCACCTGTCCTAAGTGGATGGAATATGTTGTGTTACTCACACAGGTACAGGCAGATGTCTGGCATCAGTGTAGGTAATGAAGGATGGGGGTCAAGAGATGATGATACTGGTTATCAATGATATAACTCTAGGTTGTTCACCTGCACAATCATGGTTCTCAGCACTCTGAGTTTATAATGATTATCCCTCACATCACTGGTCTTTACAATGTATATGGAGGAGAAAAACAAGACAATAATTAAGGGGGTTTTGGGATCTATTAAAAATCAGGAAGCACCCCTTCTGGCAGACACACAACTCTGGGGCCCATTCTCTTCGGAGACATCTGTTACTATCACTTTATTACATTAAACTTTCTCTCAAGCTAGGGATATACCTCAGTTGGTAAAGTGCTTGCTTTACAAGCACAAGGCCCTGGGTTTATTCTCCAGCACAGAAAAAAATAAAATAAAATAAAACTTGCCCTCTATACTTGTCTCACAATCTCTCAAATGTGAAATTTTTTAACACTGGGGAAAAAGATCCCTTTCCCAATCTCCAAGGCCAGTATTATCTGGGGCCTCTTCCAGGACCATTACCAAAGTGAGCTCCTCCTCACATGATGTCATTCTGAGGTGTGTCTTTTTTATTTCTTTCCCTTTCTTTCTGGAAGGCAATATTTTGCATCTGTCATTCATTTAAATGGGGTCAGTGTGGCATTCAATCTTAAAGTCCCAGGTTAAATGCTTCATTTTTTTTTGTGGCTCCTAATCAGCTGCCCTGTAGTTTGGGCATGTTAGGCTGCACAAAGGCTATTTTCTAATTTTCTATCCTGTCTTGGAGTGTGTCTGGCACTAGTAGACAGTGGCCCCTGATTCTGGTATGCATTTGTATATGAGGATTTGAGAAAGGAGGGAAGCAACTGTGACATTCTGACTGTGGTGACTCCCTGGTGAACCTCAAAGTCATGTCCTGAGACCTTTTCTCCTTCCAGGCCCCTGTGCATTCCATGGTGACCAGGCAATCAGTCAGTGATGAGTGAATGCCACAGTAGCACATAGGCCTCTGAACAAGTCTACCAACTTTTGTCCCTCTGCTCACTTCTCCTGAGCACCTTCCTTCACTCCCTCCCCAATCAGATGCTAGCAGTTGAGAGAGGAACATTTTCCATGAAATGAAAAATTCAAAGATTTCATAGGAAAGGTCTGAGTCTTTCAACTGAATTTTTTCTTAGGTTCTTCCATGAAAATGAAGTTAAGCATTCAAAAACCACTAGATGTTGTTCTTGCCATCTGAATATTTCTTTGGCCGATCACAATTCAAGTATAAGCTCTTTATTCCAGGCTTCACCCTTAATGACTCTGACCTTGCAAAGACCCCTCAGACCTTGCTTAATAGAAGGACAATTCTTACCAGCTAGGCTCATTAACTACATAGATGCCAAAAGCACAGGAACATTGTAGGCTGTCTTTCTTATTACTGAGTGCCACGTTTGAAAATTTGACAGTGGCCAGGGAAAACCAGTAAGGATCACTGAGTCTGGATTCCCTGGGCCTTTGTCATGTGACAAAGACTCTCACATTCTACTAGTAATGCAGCAATAAATTCAGTAGGACGTGGGGGAGATGATGGGTTTGCTGACCATCAGAAGATCATTAGGATGTTGTCCCTAGCAAACTGGACTGTTCCTATGGTGTGTGTGTAGTACTGTTTTCTTGGTTTTTTTTTTTTTTTTTTCAGTTGGAAACTTCGGTCTCAACACTTAAGCCTGGTTCACCACTAGCCTACATACAAAAACCTTGGGGCAAGTTTGACTCACAGATATTTAAGCAAAATGCCTCATTTTCTTCTGCTGCCAAGTATGGATTCAGCATAATCTCTCCAATGAAGAATCATGGTCATCAGAAGAAACTATAAATTTAATACCCTTCTACAGTTTTCCTGTTCTGTGAAAAGGAAGAAACATATTCCCAAAGTTTGATATTTATATTAAAGCCTAAGGAAAAATTCCAAGGTGTGCCAAAAAGTAAATTAGTTTCAGCTGTGAACTTCAATTTTTTTTTTCCCCACCGAAGAGTTTAAAAACTAATGGATGGTTTAGCACAAACAGACCAGTATAATTACAAGGATGCCATATAATGGTTTCATGGTCTTCCAGGGAAACAAATCACACTGTAAGCATGGAAAATCCAGAGACTTGCATATTTTCATGGCCACTCATGAAGGAGGAGAATGGTTATGACCATGCTGGGCAAGGCAGCAATTAAATCCAGAGATTATAGCAGAAGGGTCAGGAACAGCTGACTGCTGGGGGCTCCAGGTTTTATTCAGAGTGGAGCTTCATCTTCACAAGGAATAGCAGGGGATGAACTAATCACAGTTGAAAAAATTCTTCTACATTCATTCCTGGTGTGATATCAACTAGGGAAATGAAAAAATGTTCTCTAAATGGAAACAAACTATAACATCACAGTTGAAGAGACTGGTTTAATTAAAGGGAGAAAAAATTGGACAAAGTGCCCTCAGTGTGAGGTTTTACCTCTCCAACTCAAAGGGGAAAATTTTCTGCCTCCTCAACTTTCTGACTGATCTTCTTCTGTGTTTTGAGTGAGATTGCAGCTCAATGCTGTGCAGTGCTAAGGAGCCCTCAGGAGAGCTGTACTGTCTTCTGCAGCTGCTGTGAGAGACTGAGCAAAGATCAGACACCTAGTAGGGCAAGTGGTTTCACTGAGGAAGGGGTGGACACAGACCAAGGTGACAGTTGTTTTTTTTTTTTTTTTTTTTTTTTTTTGTATACCACAATATAATCCAGTGAAACTACAACAGAAACAAATAGGTCTTAAAAACATCACCTAAAACTACTTTCCTGAATTCACTATTGTGTGCTTTAAATTGGGCAAAATTTACTACTATCTAATGTAAATATATTTTACATTCCTGTGATAGTCCAGAATGTATGCAACTGAGATCTTGCTGATAAATTTCAACAGTTAAATGTAAAGGTCTCTCTTTATCTTTAAGGATTGACTCTGGAGTGATTTCTAGCAGTGAAAGCCCAAGTCTGCACCTGAGTGACATATTCCAGGCTTTACATTAATTTTTCTAATTCTGTCTTTTATATATCATACTTATATTTACCTAAAATATTATTTATTCCTCTCCTATTCTTTGTAGACTTATTATTTTATTTCTGAATAAATAATTGTTGTAGATAATAAAACTTTATTAAAATGGTTTATCTTATACTCATGAGAATGGTTTTCTGATTTCTAGATCCTGTAGGAAATCAAGAATTCTTTAGAAAATAATATTTAGGATCGTCTCCAGATCTAATATTTAAATAAAAATTAACACATGTATACTTATCAAGTAGAAAAAGTAAAAAGGTTAATTTTGATTTGAAAATTTTGGAAAGTTTACTGTTACAGATTTTACTCAGATAAATAGTATTTAAAATATAAATAGAGAAGTAATGGGAAAGTTGGTTATACAATTTATATCTTGCACATTTTTTTTCACTTTTCAAATAAAGGATGTCATGTGAATGAGAATCCCTATAGGTAGTTTGATGTGTATTAGTTATAATCTAGAGGGTAATTCAAATAGTTGTTCATTTGCTTTTGTCTATTAAACTTTTGGGAGCTATCTTTACAATGAGATGAATGGTGTGAATGATGCTTATGAAGTACTTCAATGTACAGAGTTACTCAGGAAAAATGAAAATATGTTTAATTTAAAGGGTACTATTATGTTTAAAAATGATTTTCTGGAATTAAAAAAATATTTTTAAAAGATTTTTTGGGGGATATATAATAACAAGTGAACAATATTCTCCAGATAATCAAATTCAACTGAACTTTCATTTCTTGGAACATTTCAGCTAATTAATTTTTTCTTAAACTTGCATAAGTCATGCAAAGAGAGAAATGTTCCAAATTTATTACTCCTCTCTGGTAAAATTGGTCAAACACCCAGAATTTTGAGATATGAGTAGGTGACTAACCGACTGGCCAAGCAGAGGTATCTTAGCACAAGTTCTCATAACTTACTGAAAGTAAATTTTACATATGTGTAAAATACACTTTAAATAATGATGATTTGTGAATTGGTTTGCTTTACTCACCTCTCTTTTCCTTTACAAAATTGGCCGCCCACTAGCTTAAACCATATTTGGTTTATTGATATAATACAATTAATTTGGTCAATTGATACATTAGTACCTACATGATCATGCTAATTTGGCTCTGCAAGAAGAAAAAAGTCTAGTTCCAAAGTTCTTTTTAGTATTTGGATTTTTTTTTTAAGTAATTTGCTTATGTTATTTTTTTTTTCAATTTAATCCAGTTCCTCCTTTTAAGACAATTAGGAAGTTAACTGTCCCTTGTAAAACTAAATGGAATCTTTTTAAAATAATGTTGGGGATTGAACCTTGGGCCTTATGCATGCTAGGTGAACTCTCAACCAGCAGAGCTGTATCCCCAGCTCATGAAATCCTTTTATACATCTTTGTGATGAAATCACATACAAGTAATGTCCACGCTGGTCATGAGGTCCAAAATCTCTATTAAAATGCTTGTAATATACTATGTACACTTTATTTAGTTCATTTATTTATGAATTCTCTTTGGTACATTGTTGGCCCCAGTAAAATGTGGTTCCTTGAATGAGGAAAAGTCTTTGATCTTTATAACCTCAGTGCATATCACAAAGGGCAAGATATTGATTATTGATTAAAAATTATTGAATAAACAATTTGAGTATAGTATTTGTGTAATGGGAAATTATTAGATGTGTTTAATTTTCAGAATGTATTTTTGTTAAAACCTCAAATTTTATTTGACTGCTTAAGGCTGCAATACTAGTAAATACATTTTGGATAACTCTACCATGACCCAAACCAAGAACCAACAGAGTGATTTTTGTGATACTCATTTATTTCACATATAATCTCTAAATTGGACTGCAAGGTCAGGGTTATAGTAAACCAGGTAAAATACAGAAAAAAATCACACTCTACCATAATATAAGACTATGAAAACTTCTAAAGATTTTTATATTGAAATATTTTACTTCAATGAAAGTATATTCATGTGAGTCCATCTAAATGGACATTTTGTCCAATGAAATAATATTAATTACATAATGCAGCTTCTTACCTAATAGAAAAAAATTAGGTATACTTTTAAGGAGAAAATTGCTTAGGAAGAATAAAGGCCAGAAGTATTATACAGAATAGTCCAAAATAGGACTAGTGAGTCAAGCTTACATGCAGGATGCATCTTTCCAAAGAAAGAAAAGAATGATGTTCAAGGAGTTATTTATACATTGTATTGTAGAAAAAAAGAAAGGAATCTTCTGGTTATAGTAATCTGGATCTGGGTTCCTTTATTTTTGAACAAGATTTATTATTATTCAATATCCTACATAGCCCACATGAACTAAGTACTCTGGTCTTTTAGCACTCTTAGGCAGTTGGAGTCTTACATGTTAAATACTAAAGTTGAATTCTGGTTTTAGCATAGGCACAGGATAATGAAGGGTATCAATGAAGCTCTGTAGTTGCTTCCTAAAATGCTTATTCCTCTAATTATGCAACAAATCTCCATTAAAAGCCCATTATAAGCAAGAAACATAACATGATTTATTATGCTGAACAAAATAACATCAACTTCATTGGCTAAATATTTAATCCTAAACTTTGCTGTATGTTGTAGTCATTTTGGTAGGTAAAACCCGAATCCCTTTGATCACCATGGGGAAAACCCAGGTCACAAAATTTAAGGATGGGAAAAGGACATGGATAAAATACATGTATAGCAATGTATAACTGACCAAATGGGAGTAAAATCCATGATGACTTGGCAAACTCTGGCAATAAACTGAAAACTCTGCCATTGCTAGTACTGTTGAGTATTCATATAGGACTTTTTATCCTGCAGTATTCCTCAGTACTTACACAATTTTGAAAAAAATATCTAAATGGTCAGTTTTTCCATTAATTTTCTTCTTATTTCATTTTTATTGGTGCATTATAGTTCTTCATATTGATGGAATTTGTTGTTACATATTCACCCATGCACAAAATACAACAATATAATTTGATTAATATCACTCCTCAGGACTTTCCCCCTTCTCTCTGTGTCTCATTCTCTGGTCCCACTCCTTTACTGATCTCCTTTTAATTTTTAGGAGATTGGCTTCCACTTTTGTTTCCCTCTTTCCTCTCTAGCTTCCAAATACAGGAGAAAATGTACATTCCTTGATCTTTGAATTTGACTAAATTCACTTAACATGATGGTCTCTCCTTCCATTCATTTTCTGCAAATGACATCATTTGCTTTTCCTTTGTGAATGAATAAAACTCCATTGTGTACATTTGCTACATTTTCTTTTTCCATTCATATGTTGATGGACACAGAGGCTTGTTCCATAGGTTGACCATTGTGAATTGTGTGACTATAAACATGGGTATGCATTTATAACTGTGGTAAGATGGACTTTAATCCTTCAGGAAAGATACTAGTAAGTGACATAACTAAGCCACATGGAGGTTCCATGCTTTGTCTTTTGAGAAGCTTCCACTATTTTCATACTGGACATACTCAGATTTCCACCAAGATAGTTTTCTCTTAATTAATAAGTATATATTAACAATTGTTTCACTTATATTTATGTGAAATAATTTTTTGGTGGGGGGAATTGAGGATTGAATGCAGGGGCACTCAACCACTGAGCCACATTCCCAGACCTACTTTGTATTTTATTTAGAGATAGGGTCTCACTGAGTTACTTAGTGACTAGGTTTGCTGGTGCTGGTTTGAACTTGAGGTCCTTCTGCTTCATCCTTCTCAATCACTGAAATTACAGGCATGCATCACCATGCCTGGCATGGAACTGATTTTTAAAAAGATAATAAAACTTCTTGGTATGGATTAGGCACATAAAATTTAATTTTTTTCACTTCTTATAACAGTTTCATGTTGAAAAAACAATTACATATTTGAATTCCTAGGATGGTGCCTTTTTTAGTCTGATGCTAATGTTCAACTCAGTCATTGCCTATGTAAAAATTTTTAGTGTTGTTGTTGGTGTTGATTCTTCAGTAAGAATTGAACAGGTGAACAAGTAGAAACTCTAATGGTGTTTAGTTTTACTTTACCATTTTATTTTGGAGTGAGGAAAGGAAAAAGGTAGTTTAAATGACATACCAACATTACTAAACTAGCTCAGGTTATAACCAGGACTTATTTATGATTCCAAATTTCTCTCTTTTATGCTATATGATGTGGTCATTTTTGTTGGTGAAACTACTGCCTGAAGTAGGGTATTTGGATGGCTCTGTTCTTACTAACTCTTCCACAGGTCAATAGCATTTATCTCCATAGTATCAAAACAATGGAGAATCAGGCACTTGTCATGCTGAGCATTTGTTTTACTAAATATCACCAAGGAGAGATAAATGCAATAGAATATTTTCACATGAAAGAATGACATTCTGAAGAAAGGTTATAGAACTTACCTTCTTATGTACCACTTTAAATTGCATAAGAAAGTTGTTAGGGGTCTAATTTTTTTTTTCTTTTTTTTATGACATACTCATTTAATTTAAAAATATTAAATAATATAATTAATTTTTTAATTAATTTGTTGTTTATTACATAAGTTTGCAAGAGACCATTCTTTTTTTTCCATGTATATAAGAACATATAATTTAGTATTATGCTGTTTTCACTTAACATATATCCATTTTCCTACATAGCTATATAACCATTACATTTGTTTTACATGATTGTAACATTCAAGCTGATAAGTGTAATTTTTTTCCTTTTTTTAAATTTTTTAATTTATTTTTTATTGTAAACAAATGGGATACATGTTGTTTCTCTGTTTGTACATGGCATAAAGGCATACCATTTGTGTAATCATAGATTTACATAGAGTAATGTCATTTGATTCATTCTGTTATTTTTCCCCTTCCCCCCACCCCATCATTCTTTTTTTTTTAATTTTTAATTTTAAATAAAAATCATAAATTTACATAGGGCAATGTTGTTTGATTCATTTTGTTATTTTTTCCCCTTCCCTCCTCCCCTCCCACCCCTCTTTTCCCTCTATACATTCCTTTCTTTCTCATTCTTACCACCCTCCTTATCCCTAACCCTAAACCTAACCCTAACCCTAACACTAACCCTCCTACCCCCCACCCCTGTATGTCTTTACCCGCTTATCAGCGAGATCATTCGTCCTTTAGTTTTTTGAGATTGGCTTATCTCACTTAGCATGATACCCTCCAATTTCATCCATTTGCCTGCAAATGCCATAATTTTGTCATTCCTCGTGGTGGAGTAATATTCCATTGTATATATATGCCACAGTTTCTTTATCCATTCATCAACTGAAGGGCATCTGGGTTGGTTCCACAATCTGGCTATAGTGAATTGAGCAGCTATGAACATTGATGTGACTGTATCTCTGTAGTATGCTGATTTTAAGTCCTTTGGGTACAGGCCAAGGAATGGGATAGCTGGGTCAAATGGTGGTTCCATTCCAAGCTTTCTGAGGAATCTCCATACTGCTTTCCAGAGTGGCTGCACTAGTTTTAACTACATGTTTTGAAAGAGGATTTTTAAATACATCTTTTGAAAGAGGAAAAACTACATATATATATATATATATATATATACATATATAACATACATATAATGAACTAATCAGTGTCTATACTATTGAAATCATTATAATTTTATCTGTTTTTAGAGCATATGTCTTTTATGTGAAGCCTGGAGTATCTTTCAGACAATATGAAAAGCTTTCCCAGAGACAAAGGACTGAAAGGATTCCCAGAAAATCATCCCCATTCTTTTTGAATACCTTTTAACATTTAAAAAATGTGATTTTTTTGTAATTTCATTGTAATTTAATTCTTTGCAATTTGTGTACTGCAATTGCAGTTATACACATACAGCAAAGTACATACACTTTAAAACATTTATGTTGCCACAAAACCTGCACCACCAGTTCTCTTATTCTGGTACTTTACATCTTTCTTCAAAGTTTCCAGTTCATATTTATTTACTGTACTTTACATCATCTGATCTAATACATCCTGGATTACTATCCAAGTTTAGATGACAATCAGGACACAGAGGATATGCTGATTACTCTTCAGAACTTCACATTTCTTTTTCCCATTTAAGAGACAGATGATACAGACAGTAAGAGATTTCTTCCATATTGGTTTACAGCTTGTAGAGACAAACCAAAAAATAAACAAGCAAAACCACCCAACCAAACCAAGTGTAACAACAAAAACATTGCACAGCCATCTTAGTATGTACATGAAATAATACAAAGGTATTGCCTCTGTCCAGGTTCATTACAGGGCTTACAAACATTCACTTAAAATTCTGGAGCTGACCCAGAGATGATGGCACATGCTTGTAATCTCAGAAAATTGAGAGACCCAGGCAGGATAATCCCAAGTTTCAGGGCAGCTTTAGCATCATAGACCCTGCTCCAAAATAAAATATAAAAAAGCTGGGGATGTGGCTCAGTGGTAAGGTGCCCTGGGGTTCAATGCACAGTCCTCTCCCCACACACAAAATCTTCACCTTACAGTCTGCATATATCTGTGTGATACATTATCCCTTCCCTCTAAAAGCTTGGTTGTGCCTTCATCACAGGAATATTTTCTGTCTTAAATTATTGAGACTGTAGCCTCTTCAAGAACATACACAGTGTGTTGATCTAATCTTTTATTTGATGTCAAAATCTGAAGAAAAAATCCTTTTCTATATTGTGGGTAAATTTTTTTAGTCATAGCTCTTGATTCCTGCCTATTAACAACAACAATAAACTCAGATTTCACCTTTTTTTGTACACCTCATTCTATTATTTTCTTTCAAAAAGAGATGGCTTTTATTTCTACCTTTTCAAAAAATGTTTTCATTAATGTGTTATTGTTAGACATATGGTAGAGATAATGTTGACATATTTATCTATGAATATAACAAAATTTGCTTATTTCAGTCCCCAGAATTTCCCCTTTTCCTTCCTCTCCTCTTCTTGACCCCTTCATCTACTCTACCAGTCTTCCTTCTATTGTTTGCTTTTAAAATTGGTGCATTATTCTTCCCCAAAATCTTGAAATTCATCATAATGTCTTCATGCATAAAATAGCAGAACTAATTCCAACTTTCTTCAAAATGTTACATGAATTACAAATTGAAGGAACATTCCCAATTTTTATCCCTGTTTTCAACTTAAAATCAAGCATATAAGATATTCTGCTTCTAATTAGCCTCCAACTTCCTGTGCCAAAAACCTCCCATCAGGGCACATCTAAAACCTCCTTCCCTTTCCACCATAAAGCATTCCCACCCTCTCCTAGCCCTTCAGTCTCACCCAAACACACTTGACCTTGACTGACTCCCTCATTACCATGGGCTCAGAATTCATCAACTTTGTTATTCTCATGTGACTGATCTTTACTTATTTCTAGTGCTGTATATGGATTACACAAAGAATATCAAAATGGAACAAATAAATAAAGTCAGAGTGGAGACCCACTTTTATGGGAACAAAAACTGTGTTGCCTACTTGGGATTGAAAATCTAGGGAATTCAAAATATCTTTTTTTCACTATCTCCACTTGTAAACAAAATGGATGAAGAGAGTACCTATGGTTTTGATTTCTGGAGTGCCGACCTAGTTACAAGTTTCTATAATCACAATCACTTAGGCAGATGTATAGGAAGTTTGTCTTCTCTAACACATCTCTAGTGCTCTTAGCAAACGATAGCAGCTAAGTCACTTAAGGTAGTCTTCATAACTGCTCTAGTATTGATGCTGTAACTACTTTTATGGAGTGTAGTACTTACATCACCTTCATTGCTTCTTTTGTCTTAGTGGCTTTGGTTAATTGACTATGTTGAGAACAGGGTGACATCTGTGCATCTAACTGTCTTAATCACCAGGATGCATGCAGTTGAAACTGCACCCTCAAGAGCCAATACAGGACAAACAGGACTGCTGGGCCCCTGTACTTATCAAGGTTGTTAAGAGATATTTGTCTGAGGAATGGGCAGCTGCCTGGAAATCTTATCTATCAAGGATAGGGGGGCCTAGCCCTGACTAATCTCCTGCATAGTTTACCCCTTCCCTCCTCCCAACTTCCTCTATGACTGTTCAGTTCTGGCGGGACCCAGTGAGAATCAAATAGATTGGTGGGACCCATCCAGAAGAGGACAAATGTTTGGCTGTTCAAATGTTAACCAATAATATATAGGTCTTCATGTGTGAATGCTTGGAAATCTCTTAAATAGAAGGCTTTCTCACCCCTCAGGGCTGCTCCCCACTCAGTCATCTCAATGATCTGAGAGGCTGGTTGTGGTTCAGGCTCGAGCTTGCAATAAAACCTCATTGTGTGTCTTGCATTACTGTGTGTGCACTTTGACTCTCTGGGGATCAGCCGATATTGGGGACCAGTCAATATAGGACCCTAACAACTAGAATGTAACTTCTTTGTTTGTTTAATCATGCAACAAATGTTCATCAAGGATGTGCAAAATGCATAGAATATTGGGTGGATTAAACATATATTTTCAGCATTTCCCTGCAGGAATTTTTATTCCGATTGTGCATTTAATATCTACATATGAAAAATTAAATAACAGGATAAGGCAAGTATGTGCCAGATATCACAAGCAGTGTGTGATTGAGTCTCAAATTAAAACAAGATGCTAGTTAGGCTTCCTAATAGCTACAAAAGTATATAAGAATCTTGCTGTGTTCACAATCCTGACTTTACCCTCATAAGTCCAAGCACAAGCACTTAGGCCTTGTCAGAATATACCTGAGTCTATTATCACATTTTAGCTCACAGGAGTTTTGTTTGTAGGAAATAATTGAAATGCATGTTTGAACAATTTTGATAGATATTCCTATGGTCTTTTTGAAGCCACAGCAATATAGTAACATACTACACTAGTTCACAGAATCATGCTCCATGAGTTTAATAATAAGAGATGCCTTTAGCCAAGAGCACTGTAAAGAAGACCTCCCTAAATCCATTATTGTATTAGACATAGGATGCTACTGAGGCATATGTTCATAATATTTTTTCAAGTTTTCATTTATTAAGTTTTAGAAAATAAATTATTTTAGAGCTATATCAGAAAAAAATCTTTCATTGAGAATTGTGTCTTTTTTACAATAATCTTATAAAGAATATTAATCTCTATTTAAAAAAATTAAATTCAAAAACAAACTTGTGTCAGTAAGCATTCTAATTAAAAGGCTATCTGAAGTGGAATATGGTAAAAAAGATAAGGAAATGTGGAAGGAAAGCAAGGAAGAAAGAGAAGAAGGAAAATGCTGTCTGCTGTCTATTTGGCTCCTAATACTCACCTTTGTCATTAGCATTCCAAGTCCATTTTGAAATGCTTCTCTGCTTCTGTATTGACAATCAATTTTGATATAGTAATTAAATTTTTAAGAATTAGATTCTTTTTCTGTGATTTTCCTTTGAACATGTTATTCTATTTGCCTTCTTGTGCTTAGTTTACACACAAAATATTCATAGAAGCCCACTGACTGGGAATAAGTGCTCAAGAACCAATGCAAGTCCTATTTAATTAAAGGTGGTATGAACACTTGCATAAGGTTGAACACATAAGTCAATAATTATCAATGGTACCAGCTAGGAATAATTGATATGGCATATAGTGAAAAATTACTACACTAAAGGAATACACTAAAGGAATACAGCATAAATTCATCATGCTGGATGAATTCATCTTTCTGTCCAGCAACTTGAAAAATATTTAAATATTACAATACATATGCTTTTACAGTTTTCATTAGTGAACATGTTTCATTATCATATTTTTGCAGTTTCATTCTATGAAGAGGATAGAAAATGGGTCTAATTGAGTGCTAAGTGGTTCCAGGTCTGTGTAAGAACTAGGAAGAGGGCAGCAACTACCACTTTATTAGAAATTTTTTTTTCATTTTTTAATATGGAAACTATGATGAAGATATTTTCTTAAGTCACACAATAGTTAACGGCAGTAATAAGATTCAAATGCAAGTTTATATGATTAAAAATGCTTACTGTTCCATGCCTAATGTTCTACATCCTTGTTATTAAGTGTTTTTAGTGTTCTTTTAACAAGGGTGACAGATTGTTTCTTTACTCATTTTTTTTTGTTTCTTTACTCATTAACTCATTATTTCAAGAGAAAAAATTGTCCATTAATAATTAATTCAATCATTCTTTCAAGCAGGATCTTTGGTTGTCTCTTATGCTCCATATACTGAGATGGGCACTTGGAAATACCAGTCACAGCAGTTGACCTAGGTATGAATGATGCAATTTTCACATGCTTAAATCTTTCTTCTTGGAAAGGAAAACAATTAAACATGACAATATCACTTTCTTTTTTTGCAGTGATGTCATTATTGATCACCACTTAGAGATGTATGTATTTCACAGAAGATGAACAGATGTGAACATGTTGTAGATCTTCAAATATTAACCAAAAAATATGAACTACTTTAGGATTAAAATGGGAAGTTGAAATTCCCTTAGGATCTTATTTGTTGGTTTAAAAAATCATCACCGTCAGATAGAAAACTTTATTAAGGCAAAGGTAAAATTCTAAATTCCTTCTATTTCCAAACTATATTGAAATCTAAATTTATTCAAGACTATTGTGTATATATTTAAGTAAGTTCATCAGTCTATGATTTTTGACATTTAGCTGATTTTTATGTGCTGCCATTGAATGGTTTTATCAAAATATGTAAAGGATGATGTATTTCATGGTTGCAAAATATGTAATATCAATCAGCTCATGAGTTCTTTATGGCTACCTTCATTTCTGATAGGTGCCAATTATAAAGAACACAATATTTAACTTTACATCTGTAGCTCAAAGTACCTGATATTATTAAAAGATGAAAAGCTACATGATTTCACATTACTGAATATATTTACTTAATGTGAAAGTCATCATGCATATTTTTCATGAGAGAAATCCTGACCTGGGTGCAATGCCTTAAAATTTTACAACTACTGAATTCTCAACATGTCTCTGAGAAATGAGGGGTCTTTACCATCTAATGTACCTGACATTTATGACCCCTGTGAACAGTTTTAACTCTTAAAAATTTTGCCTGACAATTGGCAGAGACTTGGGACTGGATATCTTTCCTAAATCACAAAAAATAAAGGGAAGTTTTTGAGTGATGCATGTATTCTCAAAAGTTATAATCCTTGGCACCAATCGTACCTCCAAATTTTCCCTGCAGGGGTTTCACCACAAACTTTCTCAGAAACTTCATGCACTTCTGACTTTAACTGCTCTGCTCTGGGATACCACATAGCAAATAATAAATAAGCCTCTTCAAATTTAAATGGGAGTTTTGGCACTTCACATACTTTCTTTCCTTGGTTTCTTAGGACAGAGAATTGAAATATCTTGTTGGAAGAAGGCTGGGAAACTTTTTCATGTACATATCTGAAAGGGGGTCTCCCACTGATTTCTTTCTCAGCTGGCTTCAGTGATAACCCCAAACCAGAGGTGTGCACCTGAATGGAGGATGGTAGATCTTGGATTTCCTGAACAGGACAGTGACCACTCCCTACACATTTTTTCAAAGACAATTCCAACTCTAAAATCTCTCTCTTTGGAAATAGGATGGAAGAGTTTCTAACAAGACAAGAGGGACATCATTTCATACACCTTCTTTTGCTTGACCCAGGAGGAATTGAAGGTCTACAGAGTATTCCTAAAAGCAGTTTCAACAATTGAATACTACATTTTATGGCTCAAACCCAAGAGACTGATACTTTAATATCTTGTCTCTGGGAGTTTCTATACTCTTGATTCCTGAGTCTTCTAAACTACAGATAACGAAAAAAAAAGTGATTTTTAGACTAAATTATTCAGTAGCTATTTCCACTGGCTCAAGATGAGCAGTTTGAATGAGAGTACAGGCATCTGCTTTGAAACCTCTTTTTAATGTATTTTAGTATGAGTGAGAGTTCAACTCTACCTCTCAGATTCTTCATAAGGAAAGGAGAAATCAGAATCCACTTCTAATACCCAAGGCTTTACAGTTGAATTTCAAGGAAATGTCTTTTCACTCACCTCTTTGAAGGCACCGTGTGGTGCATTCTAACACCTCAGGGAGAGGCTACTAAAAGCAAAGACAGAGGTTTGGATAAACCTAAAGAGTTGAGATGGACTTAACACTCCTGGCTGGGTTCATTGGGGAAAAAAAAAAAAAAAAAACATCTTTTACATGAGACCAGCCTAACTAGACAAGGGGAAATAGCTGATTATGTGCAGAATCAGCTATGAAAGGTCAATTGAAAAGAAGATACAGGTAAATGTATTCTAAATAAACTAAGATAAATCTCTAGGAGTTAACAATAATTATATGGAGATATGTGACATAATTTACACCAAATTCAAATGAATAGTCAAAAAATGCTCATTAAGTTGAGTAATGCAGAACTAAATGAGATTTTTAACAAAGAGAAAAGTTATATAAACAGTATGAAACAATTCATAGAACTGAAAAATGAAATGACTCAACTAAAAAAGTCAACAAAGAAGTTACATAAGTAGATCAAGCAAAAGGAACAATTAGTGAATGTAAAGACAGGTAACTGAAAATATTAAATCTAAAACAAAATAATCTTTATAGATGCATTTTTAAGTATTTTTTAATTAGTGCATTCTACTTACACATAATAATGGTCTTCATTGTTACATATTCATACATGCACATAACTTGATCTATTTAATTCCCAAGTACTTTTACTAGAAATAAATTTCAGTGGGAATGAAGATATTTTAAAGGCTTTAAAAAAAGTCATCAAATGGAAGAATAAGTATAGTATTGATCACCAGGACAGAGGAGAGAAAGGGATAGAAAACATATTCAAAGAAACAAAGCCAGAATACTTCAGTTCAAGGGGAAATGGAAATTCATCATTAGAAAGCTTAAGTGAAGTTATGTAGTGAAATTCTGAAAAGAATCACACCAAGACACATTTAAAAATTAAAGCAGAGTTCTAAAAGTTGGCAAATAAAGGTGACTCATTACATATGATGGAACATCTATAGAACCATCTTATCTTTCAAGTAGAGGCCTTACAAACCAGGAGAGAGTAGGATGAGATATTCAGAAAATTGTAAGAAAAAATAACAAAATATTCCAACCAACAATACTATCTTCAACTGTTGGGACTAATGACATGTTAACTCACTCAGGCTGACTCCTTACTTCCTGGTGGGTGACCAGGATCAGGCCCTTAAAGGCAATTTTGAGGGTTGGTGATGATGAATTGGACCACTGTCAGGGATTGGTTAACAACAATTCTGCGAACGTGATCAGCTCATGCTTGCCATATAGTCCTATGGGACTCTCGCCTGCATGAACCTACCATGCCTTGCTGACATTTAAGCTTATTGGTTCCCACCTAGCCCTCACACTACATAAAAGCTGTGTGACTTCCTCAATAAATGAGTTACTGCTGTGACTGGTCTCCCTGATGCTTCTGATTGTCCTCTGCTGGGAGGGCTGGGAACAGGTGGTCAGTCAGCCCTACCTATCCTGGTCTGACGTTATTGGGGAGTATCCCCTTCCCTTGTCGCTGGTCGAGAACAGCAAGGGGGCTTAAGACCCCTACATCCAACTATGCTCTCCTTAGGAAAATTAAAAAGACATAAAACTTTCTCAGACAAAGAAAAGCTGAAAGAAAGTGTCACCACTAGATCTGCCTTAGAATGAATGCTCAAGAAAGATCAAGCTGCTGGAAAAGGTCAATATGTAGCAACAAAACATTACATGAAAAAAATATTCTAGACTTCTGGATAAATCCAAAAAAATTTTAACTTCTTATCTAGTGAAGGAGTTATTTGTATGACTAAATCCAAGGCCTGTAAATTTTGCTGATATGGTACCTATATATTCCCAGTAAATATGAATTCTGTGTTGCCTTAGAGTCTAATGATTTTAACTAAAAACAAAATGTAGCCATTAGTGAGGGACATGATTAGTTTCAAGATAAAGAATGTTTCATCTATGAAGATTTATTCAAATCACTAGTGGCACATGTCTCCCAGAGTGTGAGGTATTCATGCCTTCTTTTTTTAAGTAGATATCAGAGCCCCATATTGGCAATCATTTCTCAAGACATTTGCTCAAATAGTTTAAGTTCCCACCTAATTAATCTGGTTTGGTATATTTTTCATTTTTTTAAATTGTGTGTAAAGAGAGTATGCATGTCAACACCTTATTAGTGAAAAATGTCAATTGTCAACACCTCATTACTGAAAAATGTCAAATATATCCATACTAATATTAGTGTTTAACATGCTTGTTTTTTCACTTCTTTTTGTTTTCCTCCATGACAATGACCTTTACATACATAGTCTTTCTAACATGAAAATACAAGAGGAACCTGAATTGTAAAGGTCATGAGAGTACTATAAATTTCCCTACTGTTATGTGAACCTGTTGGAAAATAAACTGTTTACTTCCTTGGCTATTTTGCTGACTGAGAACTTGATACAAGTTTTGATGCAGTAATGATTTTGATTCTTTTCCTTTACTGATATACTTAAGATTAGAATAATGAAAAAAGGCTTAAATGTTAAATATTTTCAT
Source organism: Sciurus vulgaris (assembly GCF_902686455.1). NCBI lineage: Eukaryota > Metazoa > Chordata > Mammalia > Rodentia > Sciuridae > Sciurus > Sciurus vulgaris. Next base: position 756,803 of record NC_136474.1, on the reverse strand, counting down.
TTTAAATATAGATTAAGAAATTATATCAACAAATTTCTAATAATATTTGTCATATATAAACTTAATAAAGAGTGGAAAGAAAATATGTATTCATTTCATGATACCAGACTGCAATACATTAAGAGAATTTAATAGCCAATTTCCAAAATGGAAAGATCATGTAAAAGGATCAGTACATAAACAGTGGTCTTGAAATACAAATCTACATTACACATCTATATGGAATTTTTCATTCATACTCTTAGAATACACAGTCTTTTAAATCATTCAAAGATTACTCTTCAGGATAGATAATTTCTATTATCTGTTTCCATGATTTCTGTTTTCTAAAAATCCATTTTCAATGAAATATTACATACATGACATTGTATCAGTCTTACCTGTGTGAACAAGTATTTGATGAGTGTGATATAACCTGGTATCTGTTTATAGTGATTATTCATCAAATAGATGAAAGATAAGTTTTAGCTAAGAAGTGCAGAAAACAGAAATCCTGCATAATTGATTGAAATGTAATTTAATATACACATTTGGGAAAATAGTATGGTTATTCATCAAAAGGTTAAATAATAGAACAACCTTATAATTCAGCAATCCCATAAATCGTTATATATCTGAAGAAAATGAAATCATTAAGTCAAAGAATTAACTGCATGTTCATCTTTCTTACATCATTATTCATAATAACTAAGATATAAAATTAAAGTAAGTATATAATGGATTCATAGACAAAGAAAATGTGCCATGTATGCACAAAATATTGTTCAGTCTTAAAAATGAAGGAAATCTGTCATTTGTGACAACATGGACCAACTGGGAGGATATTATGTTAAGTGAAGAAAGCAAGGCATGAAAAAACAAATATCACATGATCTCACTTATTTGTGGAATCTAGCAAAATTAAACCCATCAAACAGAAAATGGAGCAGGGAGGTAGAATTGGAAAGATGTTGATCAAAGGATATAATATTGATCAAAGGATATAATATTGATTATATCAAAGGATATATCATACAAGTAATAAGTTCAAGAGATATATTTTATAGCATGGTAAGTATAGACAATAATCATGAATTTGATTTTGAAAAATTGCTCACTAGATTTTAAGTGTTCTCAACAAAAAAGTGTTTTGTATGAGGTAATACTTGTTAATTAGCATGACTGAATCATTCTATAATGTATAATATATCAAATTATCATATTGTCCATGATGAATGTATATAATTTTGTTGTCCATTAAAAATAAGTAAAAGTAGTTGTCTCAATGAAACAATTCACAAGGTTGACAAAGCTTTATCTTGCATGACCAAGATAGGGTGGGCAGCAGAGAAGAATAAAATTGTTAAACTTAGAAATGAAAGCAGGTTCACTACCAGTTATTTCACAGAAACGGCTTATTAAAAATACTATGAAAAATATATACTAACCAGAAAAGTTAATGAAATGGAAAAATTCATTGAAATATTAAAACTATCAAAATTGACTCAAATAGAAATAGATAATATAAGTATGTCTAACAAGAGATTTAATCAGTCATCAGAAACCTCCCAACAAAAACACAATGCCAAATGGCATCAATGGTGATTTCTACCAAATATATACAGAATAATTAGCACCTATCTTTTAAAATAAGCAGAAGAAAGATGCATAATAAAAATAATGTTAATTATTATCAGCAAGGAAATGGAGAAACTGGAGTCCTCCTAGATTGCTAGTGTAAATATGAAAGTTTGAAGCACTCTAGCAAGCAATTTGGCATTTCTTCAAAAATATTACAGTTCTCATAAGCCCCATAAATTTTACTTCTAGTTACACAATACCTGGGTATTGAAAACATGTTCACTTAAAAATGTGTAGGTCAAAGGATACAGATTTGAAGTTAAGTCAGATGAGTAAGTCCAGAGATTTAATATAGGGCATAAGGATTGAAGTTATTGACTGTATTTTATACTAAAAACTTTGTAAGAGAGTAGGTTTAAAACCCTTGTGATGAAACTCTCTCTGTGTGTATTCATGTGGTGGTTACAGGAATGTAATATAAGATGAGGTAGCATAGAAATAAACAAACATACACACAGCATGTGTGCATACACACAGATTTTTAAACATGATTGGTATATGTAAACTAGTGCACCTGAATAAGGTCAAAGGACTTCTATAAACTAATATCTGTGTGATCTATAACATAGGTAAGAAAGTTCCTTCCACTTAGTAAAAAATGAAGAATGGAGCGATTTCTCTGTATTATTTCTCCTAAGTTTACAGATCTGTTAGTAAACGTTCCACTGATGGGAGAAAATACCTAAGAAAAACAACTTAAAGCATGAAAGAATTATTCAGATTCAGAATTTTCAAGATTTCCACCCCTGGTCTGCTGCTTTTATTGGTTTCTGGGCCTATGGTGGAGCAGGACATCATGGTGGAAATGTGTGGCAGAGACAGCTGCTTCCTTCATGGTCAGTCAGGAAGCAGGGGGAGAGGGCTAGACTAGAACAGAAAGAGGGGTTGGAGAGAAAGGCAAGCTTGGGACAGGATGCAGTCCCCAGAGTGCAACTTCAGGGTGCAATAACATGGTACAACCCCAGTGGTCCACTCCTTTTAATCAAGTACCACCTTCCACAATATCTGCCATCTCACAATAGTCCAGTCAACTATGAATCTCTCATGTATGACTCCATTGATGAGGTTAGAGTCCTCATTATCCTATTATTTCCAAAAAACCCCTGAACGAGACTGAACTGGAAACTTTAAATCCACGAGTCTTGGCAGACATCTGAGATCCAAAATATAAGAATGTTAATCTATAATTTTCTCAAAATATGAAGCTAAAAAAATACAAAAATAATGGAAACAATATTTAATTAACTAACATTATTTAGGGATAATATGAACATAAAAATGACACCTACATGGTATTATAAAATCTATTTCTTTTTTTTTTTTTTTGGGTTCAGGGATCAAAATCTATTTCTTGAAAGTTACATATTTCCTTAAGCACATGGGCACATATATACACTTATTTTCATTTCTACCAATGCAGAGTTGATTTTTAAGAGCACTGTTTCATAGAAGTAATTTTTTTCTGAAGAGAAATGAATATTACTTTTACAATGCATTCTCATTTGCAGAAAATGCTACTGGTGCTCTAATTTGAATCGTTGTATTGAAATAAAACAAAATCTCTATTAGTGCCTTACATCCTGATTCCCTATCATTCATATTGGGCTGCTTGAAAATTAAGGTTTCATTTAGATGCTTAAAATTCACCAGATTTTTTTCTCCATGAAATATATATATATATATATATATATATATATATATATATATATTTAATATATCCTATTGACAGTGTGAGGTACTTATTCATAATTAAGAGGTCATGTGATTCTATGCTCCTTTTACCTTTACACTGATGGTTGATCTGAAAAGATTGTGTTATGTCATGTCATGTTGAAAATCATACAAACTTGATTTTCTAACCAATGCCGAAAATTTTCTGTATCTGAAATATAATATCACTGTAGTTTTAATGAATTATTATTTTTTTGAAAGAAAAAGAAACTAACAAAACCATTTCCAGTTAAAGCAACTTTCCAATAATTTAACATAGAGTCACTGGAATTTTATTGATAAAGTTACTCTATATTTCCTTACCAAAATATTCAATCGTATGTTTCAAGTACACATTTGCTCACATAAAAACAAAAAGATATATATTTAACTATTGTGAAGTACCTATGGGAATTTGGAATTTCAGAAAAGTTCTTACAATATAATTTATGGAAATAATGATCAAATAAATATTTTCACTTTATTCTCTCTAGACAAAATCCTTTATTCTAATTGGTATTAAATTAATGTGTTATATTTATCTATGAAATTATGACTGAGGTCTCTGGATTAATAGGTTGTTTAGTATTGATTATTGGTATTTATTAAAAATCTTTATTTAAGGGACAAAGTTCTAATAGTCAGAAGATGAATTTTTAAAATGTGTTCCAATATGGTCAATTCATTTTATTTCTCAATTTAAAATGAAATCAAAGTTTGATCCTGCCCTTGCTTATTTCTCAAAGGATTTGAAATTTTTCAATAGTTGAATCATAAGGACAGTTAAAGAACAGAAGAGTTATTCAGAAACATATAACCTTTTATATTTTTAATTATTATCAATTTTAAAATTAAAAAAATGTTGTAGTTTAGTAATCACACCTACACTTATTCTATATTCATTGTAATTTTAATTATTATTTTTATCAATTGTACTTTTATCAATCTTCTTTTGTTCACATCCTTGACCATGTAAGATTTATATCACAATAGAACTTTGCTGATTTTATTCTCATGTTAACAGAAATGTGATCTAGAGATGGAGGTATTTTACTTATGCTTATTTCTTATTCTTATTCTACTTACTTTTCTGAAAATGATTAATGGTTTGGTAGCTGAAGTGAATGACATTACCTTTCTTCTACAAATGTTACTAGCATAATTAGGTACTATTAAAGGGATTGCTTACATTTACTGCATCTTTTCTCAAAGGACCCTTCAAATAGTTGTAAAAAAGCTATGGCCTTTTAAGAAGTTAATAAATCACAAATGAATTAAAGAAGGATTTGAAAGTTAACAAGTCATTCGCCCATGTGTGTGACAACTTAATCCCCTGGAAAGAGAAGAGTTTAATCAGTCTTTCTCTGATGAATAGTTTTGCTGCATCTTAGGCTAGAGATTTTGTTCCTAATGCAGAAGACTACATAGAACTGTTTACTACTTGCTTGCATGGAAAACATGAAATAGAAAGTGAATATTTCATGGGTAACTGCTTCTCTCATTCACCTTGACAGTGTCCTTTTCCCCTTGTTCACTCATTCCTGCATTAATTCTGAGCCACATTTCTGGGTTTTTAATGCCTATAGTAGTTAAAATTCTGTCAAATCTTTCATATCCCTTGATTCCAAAAATATAAAAGATACTACACAGTGTAACATTTTGGATGTTAATGCATACCAAAATAACTAATGATATCATTTTCAAATATGAACATTAAGACTCTTGATAAAATTATTTAGCCAAATTCAGAGGGATATAGAGTATATTAAAGAATATTGAGAATTTAAGATAAGTAATTATATTAAAATGGTGATATTGAAGATGGAGGAATATCATATTCTGACAGAAGATCAAAGGACATTAGATGTCCATTGTAGATCTATGGTACAAAGAGATATATTTTATTACATAAAGCAAAATACTACTACTAATAATAACTTGTCTGTTTAATTCTGCAGTGAAGTCTATATTAATAAATAAGGATTGGAGGGTGAGGTGAATATAATGTAAAATATACAAGCCAATGCCCACCTGTTACATTAATCTTAATATTTACCACTGTAAATATAATCATGTGCTAATTTCTTGAGTTCTCTAGGGTATATGAGGGAGATAAATTTGGTCATTCTTTTCTGTTCTGAGAGAATAAAATTCTCTAAAAGACAAAATCTATATTTATTGAAAATTCATATACCTTTTAGATACAAAGGACCATTCAATAATTTCTTATGTCAATTAAATTTCAAGTGATTTGAAATAGTTTCAGATTTTTAAGGAATTACTTGAAATAAATATTCTTTGTTTACATTTTATTTTATACTTTGTATGTGGCTTACATATTAGATACATATTATATACAGTTAATCTTTACTATTAATTAATTAAATAGAATTAATCACATACTTAACCTTAAACTCATATTGAAATACATATGATCCAGATTATTCAAGAAATTTAAAGATGCACAAAACAAGAGAACTAACACTATTTCAAAATACACTGCAATGGAAGAGCAATCAAGAGTGTGTGGGATTGGCATGAAAACTAACAGATCAGTGGATGAAGATTAGAATGAAGAGCACAGAAATATTCCCATACATACATGGACAATTGATTTTTGGCAAAAATGTGTAAAGTTAATTGAGTAGTTTTAATAATTAAAATCCATTTGCAATAATAAACAAAAACTGATACATGTAAACATATTTTCTGCCATGTACAAAAAATAATTCAAAATGACTCACATATGAAAAAGTGAAATCTGTGATAATAAACTTTCAGAATAAGACATGGGAGAAAATCTTTATGCCCTATGTTTTACCAACATATTTTATGATACGATACCAAAAGGAATGTCCATAAGAGTAAGTTGATAAACTACACTTTTCTAAAACAAAAACATGTGCTCTTAGAAAGATATACCTACATATAAAAATATGGAATAATAACTCTCACATGTATAAATAAAATGCACCAATAAAGTAATAATTTTAAAAGAAGATAATATAAAAAGAATCAAGTGCCAAGTTGCGTGTGGTAAGAATATATTTACAAATCATATTTACAATTAAAGACTTGTACTCACACTTCTCAAAATAAATCAGTTTAAGAAAATATGAGTAAAAGATAATCACAAATCATTTACCAAAGAGGATATGTAGTCAATAAGCATGAGAAGATATGTATCACCACTTGTTATTAGAAAAATAAATATTAAAAAGTTTAATATCAGAAGGGCAAACATTGAAGAGACTTCCTGTTCTAAATACTGTCAATAATAAGGAGGAATTAGAGTTCTGATACACTGATGATGGAGGTGTAAAATGACATAACTATCTTGAAAAATGTTGGTTTCTTAAGAAATTAAGTCTATGACTTCCATAGGTCTAGTCATTCCACTTCTAGTTTTTCACCTAAGGTAAATGGAAGTATATGTGTATAAAACAACTTTTACATAAATGTTCATAAGAACTTTTCTTGCACCAGCTACAACATTTATGCAAATCAAATATTCATCAATGAGATCAATAGGTGAATATATGAGAAAACTCTCACAGATCTATAATACCTATTATTGACTAATTAAAAAGGGAAGGAACTAATAGCACATATCACTGCTTGGATGAATTTAAAAAATAATGTTAAGTGAAACAAGTCAAGAGTATTATATGATATAATTTACATGAAATACTAGAAATATAAAACGCAAATGAATATTTTGAGCTTCTGTAGGAAGCTGATATTTCGGTTACCTGGGATTAAAGTAAGGGTGCTTCTCATGGAAGAGAGGAGTGGAAGCATTATAAAGAAATCCATGGAAACATTGGGAATGATTAAATATATCGATCACGATGTTACAATAGTTTCTTGGGCATATAAACATTCCAAAATTCATCAAATTGTACATTTTAAATGTATGCAATTGTAACCCAATAAAGTGGTTTAAAATATGTGAAAAATACCTACATACAAGTTCATTGAAATATGATTAAGAAAAATGCATATTTATTTAAAAACTAGAGAAATTAATTGTGTTTTGTAAAAATGCATACATATGTGCATATAGGGGAACTACTAATGCAAAGTGAATGAAAAAAATTGTCTTCAAAGACAGTGTATATGTAGGGCAAAATGGAGATAGAATGAGAAGAAGAGAAAAAGTAAAAATAAACATGTTTGTTTAGCATCATGCTTTATTGTGAACTTGTCAAAAGCAAAACCATTTTGTTAACCTCCCATTATTTTAATTGTAATTTGGTTGGTGAATATTTTTATTGTAGTTCACACAAGGGCAAGTAGAACTTCTTGTGCTCTCCAGAGTTCAGGCTGTTTTAATGCACATTGGAAAACAAATATGTCTGTGCTTTGCAATGTGCCATGGTTAAATGAAGAAGAGGGGAACATCTGAGGCATCAGAAAATTAGAGGTATGAGTAAAAAAACTTAATCAACTTCCATTCTTCATTATTATAGGACTGAATGATTTTAAAGGACCACAGTGTCTGTGCTCATTTGGATTTTGAAATTAAAATGTGTTAGATGCAATACAGCATCACTTTGACAGATTTTGTCTTCTTAAAAAAAATACAACATTGTGAAGTATACTGAAAAGTACAGTAAGAATACCAGAGTTTAATTAGTAAACCTCCCTTTCTTATGTCAATTAGTATTTTATTCTATTTGTGACAAATAAATATTAATGATGAAAAAGTTTCCAGACTATTTTTAAAACATATCTTATCATGTCATAACATGCATTGCATTATATTAGTTTTTTAACGAGGACATTCATTTTTAAGCAATTTTTCTGGTAATTTCCACTCATTCCTTGTGTTTTTAAATCATATATACTGTACAGTATACAATATAAGCACTGTTACTGTAATAACAGTGCCAAATCTTCAGACTTGCTTTATCACTTCATGTATTTTGTAAACCTGTCATCTTGTGTTTATTACCTTGATAGCATTTAGTTCATGGGTTATTTTTCATCTTACTTTTCACCTCCACTGGTTCATCTTGTATCAATTACCATGAGTTTCTTCATCTGTGTTTCATTGTACACCTAGAAACTCCTGACATCCAACATCTATCTGATTGGAAGTATGAGGTTAAGTGTCCCTTTCCTCTGAACTTTACTAAAAAACTGCTTTGGAAATATAAAATTTTAATTATTTGGCACACTAAGTAATTAGAAAAACCAACATGTCACATTGAAGAATTTACAGAAAATAAAGAGTTCTTTTGTTCAACTCAACAACCAAACGAAAGACAGTCATACAAATCAGTAACTGTACATAAAAGGGTTACTTCAGAAATGAATATAGAAAAGAAACTTCCACAAATCATTAGTCAGCAGCAACTATTTGGTGTTGTAAGGGGTGACTAACATGATGGGCTGACAGATCTGGCTCCATGAGAATGTTATAGGCCAGACTCTAAGGGAAATGACTAAACAGACTCCATTTTGCTCTGAGACTCCATGTTATGTATTAAATAAGCTTCTCCCATGGGAACACCCTGCCTCTGTGACCATCATCAGTTACTTGGTGTGACATGTTTAATAATATACAATGGCAACTCCTATGTAGTAAAGAATTGCTCTCTTTTGATTCCTATTGCTCCTAAACAATGTACCATGTGAATAGTGATTGTGTGGTTGTTACTAACAATTCTTTAGTTTATACCTAGGTAAGGGTCATTTTGACCTACTTCTCTCTCTTTTGATGATGTCATGATGTTAGTTTGTAATTTTGAATCATAGCAACAGACCCTTATGATTAATGTGATTTTTGGTATAAGGACCCCCATGACCCTGTGATCATAGCTGTTCTCCCAATAGCCATTTTTGGGGCATTGTGTGAGACAGTCAGCCAGCCAGCTTAATAAAGACTCTAAAATTTGACCTTCTCAGTGGTGATCAGTCTGTTCTTAAGTTGTGTCCCATAACACTAACTAGACTAATTCCCTGTCTTCTAAGCAAAAGAGTTCTATCATGCTTTGCTCCTACCTTAAGGATAACTAGAAATACCAACTCCCTAAATGAAATGTATTACTTGTCTATGCTTTTCCATGTAGAAAGATGTTAAAGCTAGAAAGAAAGGTAAACTGGTATGGTTGGTGACTTTAGTCCTTCTCAAATGATCTATATAGTTCACAGACTTAAGCATAGCTGATTTGTATATGTCAAGGAGGTTTTAGTCATTAATAGTGATGTTTCATAACAGTAACCTTTATAAGAAAACCCAATAGTTTTCTCTACAAATCATTCAGTACTACTAATCATTACTGATCACCCTATTATTTATGTGAATGGACAATGAATTAACACAAGATATATGAGACAAATGAACACAGGGAAATGGAGTTATCATCAACAAATAAATCAACTTTTAAGATAGTAGAAAAGCATAAAGTAAAAAAATATAGCTAATTTATATTTTCAGAAATTTGGGAAATGTTCACAATCATAAAACAAGGACAGGGTGCTTTAGATAGAAGCAAAATAAGAGATTAAGCAAACACTTCAAATTTAATTTTAAAAATGTCAATTGATTCAGTGAATAACAAGAATCTTGTGAATAAAAGGATCATTTATATGTGGAATATGCTGGGAGCTGCTGATGAAGGTGGGCTTGTCTCAGCCATCTCTAAGTGGAGGTATGCCCCTTGGTGAACACTGGGAGCTATGTCACAGACCTGAGACTCTTCCATTTTCCTAGTAATGTCCTGCTCAAAGAGAATTCTGTGATGCCTTGGAATTTATTGTTTCAGACAGCCCCAGATGGAAAGAGATTTCAGTGTGCTCAAGCAGCCCTGAGGCACTAGCTTCCTGGAGGAGGAAGAGTTACTGCCCACACGATAAGGCTCCAGTGAATTAATTTCCCCACAGTCTATAAATAAAGCATGGGAGACTCACTCTTCATTAGAGATTGCAACTATCAGGTCCAATCCCTCCCACCTGGCCCCTAGGTTGAAACTAGTTTCCTGTGTCTTTTGTCTTTTATTTCCTATTAAATTATTTCAAACTTTTATTTTCTCAGTGGGCTCACACATCCTCGTGGTTATCTGATCCCTCATTGTGCAGGACACAGCAACGGGAATACATACTTACTCAAAATTTTCAAGATCAGCTTAAATTAATAAAGGAGACTATTCATAAAATCTAAGAATTCAAGTTACCTAGATTCCATCTGTCTTGAACACTAACTGTGATGAAATTTACAGTAATAAAAATTGTCAAATATTTTATTCACACAAGTAGCGACTATAAAAAAAATCTGCACATGTTCATGCACACACACACACAGAGGCAAGACATATATTATTCTGTGTGTAGAGAAAATACTAACCTTGATGGATGCTTATACCTTAATCTCTGAAGCCTGTGAACACCTATGTTACAAGATCCTATGTTACATTTATGGATATAATTAAGAATCTTGAGATGGGAGCATTATTTTGGAATATGTGGAAAGATATAATGCAATCACATTATAAGGGTCTTAGTAAGAGAGAGGCAAGGAGGGCAATGTCAGAATAGCAGAATACATCGAACACAGTTTAACCTCATGGCTATTCAAGGCTGAAGAAGGGGTTACAAGTCAAGGACCTAAAGTCACCTATAGAATTCGAACTAAGCAAAGAAATAGGTTTCTCTGGAGTTTTCCAGAGATATACAACCATGCTGAAAACCTGGTTTCCATCCTGTATTCTCTTCAGAATTCAAATCTTCAGAAACATAAGATAATGCATTTGTGATGTTTTAAGAAATAAATTTGTAGTAATGTGTCATGACAGCAAAAAGATACACATAAAAATTTTTGATAAGTCAAAATTCTGTAACTTTTGAAAAATGAAAGAAAACTTGCATACATGTTGGAAATATATGATTTTCCTCACAATCAAAAAATTCAAAGTAATTAAATTTATATATTCTATGATTCTAAAACTCATTAAATTCATTTGTTATTTTTTTTCATTGACAACAAGAGTTCTTAATCATCTACTTTTTGATGGACATTCATTTGAACTTAAAGTGTTATAACAAGCAAAAATGAAAGTTTTATTGCTAATCGAGGTTATAGTATGTAAAGGAGATAGAAATAAACTTTAAAAGTATACATACATATATATGTAGGGTGTGTATGTGTGTGTGTGCATGTGTTTGTGTGCTTCTCTGATAAGCTCAAGAAAGATGGGGGGTTGATTTTTTTTTTTTTTTTTTTTTTTTTTTTGCTATGCTGGGGATTGAACCCAGGGCCTTGTGCTTGCAAGGCAAACACTCTACCAACTGACCTATATCCCCAACCTGGATATGGGGTTTTATAAGAAAATAATGTAGAAGAATTGAACAAGAACATCAGGAAGTGATACTTGATATAGAACCTGCAGCATGAGTAGAAACAGTTTAGTTAGGAGAAAAGATGGTAAGACATGTGCTGGAACTTCTTCATGAAGAGATTCCTTTAATTTTTACCATGGATCATAGAGAGAAAGGTCACTATATGTAAGATCTGAGTTTTTGACATACATCAAATTAAGAATTTTGTTTTGCCCAAACAACACAAGTGCAGCTTGGGTGCACAAAATATGTATAATAATGCTTACCATTTTGTTTTTATAATAGTTGAGGACAAACTTAAGTTTATGAATGAATGGATGAGTAAAATATATCCATGGACACATAAACACACAAAATATATAAGTACCCACACAGCACAACAAAGATAAATGATAATAACATTTAAGAAGAATACATAATGCTGTCAAGGATTTTGTCAATATCTGTACAACAGTAGTTTTTATTTTCAAAATATGTGTGCAGGTATAAATTTACACAGGTGTATACATATACATACATGCATATTTCCACATGTTTTAGAGTGAATAATATAGACTAGATATTTAATAAGAGTTTTATGTGGAAAGTGAGGTGGCGTAAGTAGTTTTTTGTACTACTTGAGCTGATTCAATAAAAGAGAACGTAAAAATTCAATGTAAAAATACATGAATAAACGTTGAATTGCACGTGAAACAAAATTGAGGTGAAGAGAAAATATTGGCAAAGTGCTGTGTATACAGATGCTTCCTAATCCATCAGTCACTGCTCATTCAGTATCCATTACATGGAAGTGATGAAAAGCCAGTCTTAAAATTTTTACTATTTAAATTCTCTAAAAGTAAATATAGGAAGGTTGAATCTAAGTGAGGATAATTCCCTGTTTCATCTTTGATCATTTTATGTAAGGTACCAAAGCTCATATTTAAAATCTTCTCATAAGCAACCTCTTATTTAAGATAATTCATGAAACAAATTTAAGTAATAAATTTAAGTAATAAATTTGTTCATAACATTTTCTATATAATAAATGATCCAAATTTATCAACTAATATAATAGAAATCTGTGTCATACCTTCTGATTTATAAATTGAAACTAATAAAACATGCATGTAGAGCAGTTGATCTCTACAATGAGAAAAGACCCTCCCCTCATGCTGTCAGCCTTGATACTTACATCTTTAGTGTTTGCTTCCATCAGAAAGAAAGCAAAATTTCTGAATATTAAAAACAACATAGAAACACTTCAGGGTGAATTTCTTAAATATAATAAAATAAAAATTTAATATTTTCAAGTAAAATATATTTATATAATTTGATCTAATATTATTTGTTAATTATATAAATTATGAAAGCACATATTTATAATTTTCCAACTCTGTCTCCTTTATTTTTTTGAAATGGGGAAATTTCAACCTTTGAAGGTAGGCCTGTTTTTTTTAAATACAGACAATAAAATTGAGCTAGATTTCGGCTACCACATTTCTAAATTTTTCCTCAGCAAGTCAAAATCATAGAATTTCTTTTTCACTTTTTGCTTATTTGTTCTTCTCCCAGATGCTGGGAATTCGAACCCGGATCTATGCACATGCTCAGTGAGTGCTCTACAGGATGAGCTATTTGGCACTCCCTTTTTACTTTTAACAGTACAATTTTTATGGTCATATACAATTAAATAAATATGTAGTTTGACATTAAACCTACACAACACATGAATTTACCTTGAAATCATATCTTCATTTAGTTGGTCTACTTTAATATAGGTCATTTCATGAATATATAGATTACTATTCTTTACCTAACCATCCTTCATAATGCAACCTATGTTCACAATTTGTGAACCCATATCCAACAGTTTCAATTCTACTGCATACAGTATGAAAGTTATATTCGGTGTCATGTACATTTACATATTTAAATGCATGCTTCTCTGCATTAACTTTCGTTCTACAGCTAAACCATCATATCCTTTAATTCAACAGCATGTTCTGCACTTACTGGTTGAACTGACATTCTCCATACATTTGGCTAATTTATTGCAAATTAATAAATAATGTGGATTGACTTAATTTTCAAGTGGGATTGTGGAGAAGTTATGCACAGAGCTGATATTAGGTGAATTAGTCAATGTAGCTTTTATGTGCCCTCATGTATTTTCTCATGGTTTGATGTGTAGCATGTTTTTGTACAGATGCTTGAAGCTGAATTTACAATAAAGACAACATTTCTCCACTTGTCTGTTTTCATATGTGGGGCCATTGACTGTTATGTGTGAGTTTTTTCTGAGTATCCTCTGTGTTTGGAATCTCCTCTAATTTTGCTAGTATGGCAGCCCCATCTGGTATGCTCACAGAATTTGGTATGTATTTCACTCTGGGATCTTTGGCAACTACCACACTATTGCATATCCTATCACAGATGAACTTGGTCTTAATTTATAATAGACTTCCACTGTGCCTGGGCACATCTACCACTGTTCTTACCATTCATACATCTAGTTGGCCTACTTTTGAACTTCTGCTCTGTTGTGTGCTTTTGTAGTCTCCTGGACTGTTAAGATCTAGTTTGTCCCTTAAATTTACCACATTTAATGCACTAAGGGTTAAGTAAAAAGAGTTCTATCACTTATGGATTATTCTTTCTTCAGTTTACACTGCATATTTGCCTAGATACTAAGGCATTAGAGGGTTGGGTTCTATTTTTTTTTTTTTTTTTTTTTTTTGCAGTGTTGGGGATAGAGCCCATAGCTTTGTGCATGCTAGGCAAGCAGTCTATCACTGGTTTGCATCCCCATTCCTGGCCCAAACTTTTTGATATCTTAGATGGGAAAAGTGTAAGAGATGATCATCATGATGTTTCTGGGATATGTTCCATGTTTGAAGATACATCCTTCACTTTTTATATATTTTCCTTCAGCAACAACATCATTCATTTATTGTTGTTGTTCTTCTGTCCCTGTGTTCTGATTCACTTTACACAAGTACATGTGTATATTTGAAGTCCTAAAGTCAATATAATTTAATTTGATTCCCATGAATTCATTCAAATGAGTAGATAAAAATAGTTATAAGATGCAAGTTTTTATTAAATTTAGATCAAGCTCTTATTATAAATAAGCATAATGTTATCTTTGTTTCTTAAAAAGTTATTTTTAAATTGGCGAATACAAAATTCAGTCACTACGACTCTTTTCAATTCTACACATTTGAAAATAATTATGTTATTATTTAGGGAAATGAGATTTATATCCATATCCATTTTATTGTGTTAGATGATAAGAAGGGATAAATTATTGATTAAAGTGTTCTTTATGTAGTGTGCTTACTTTTCCCTGATCTTTGGAAACTATTTCTGAAATGTGAGTTCTTATTCATATAGGATTTTCCATTTAAAGGAGAAAGAGACAAAAAAGTTATGAGGAAGTAAGAAAGCTTTTTCTAAACCTATGGACAGAACATGATATAAAGATTATTATTAATATTACAAAATTATTTATGGGCATCTAGATGATCATAACAAACTGCCACAAGCTAGATTATGTTAAATGACTAAATTTATTTCTGGCTGCTTGAATGGGTGGAAAGTCTGTGGTCATGACACTAACAGATTTAGTGTCTGATGAGGGCTAGATTCCAGTTCATAGATGGCTATCCTCCTGTGTCTTACATGACAAGGGGAAGGCATTTCTCTTAGACCTTTTTAATAAAGGCACTAATTCTGTTCACAAGAACAGTATTCTTATGGTTAACAGGACAACTACTACTTACCAGAGCAGGAACATGATCACCTCCAAAGATATCACTTCCAAATTCAATTACATTGGGTTTAAGTTTCATTTGAGGAATCTGTGGGGACATAAGCATTCAGTCAATGAATGGGAAAGAGGAATCGCCCTCAATTGTTCTTTCTCAGCAACTATGTTATCTTCACTAGATCTTGCTACTATTCCTATGCCTCTACAAGTGTCTGATGAGGCACATGCTAGGTTTTTCTGACAACCTGGTTCTTAAAATGCAAAACAGATAAAGTGATTAAGAAACATGATAATGTATACCTCAGTTGACATAAAGTAGTGGAGACTAAGGATCCATTCTTCAACAAAGTAATCTATTCATCAAATATTTACTAACCATCAGTTGTGTATCAAACATTTTTCTAGTTTGGGAGAATGTACCAGCAAGGATAAAGAGATAAATCATTACCTTCATGGAAATTACATTGAAGTAAGAGAAGAATGAAATTATGAGACTGTGATAAGTTCAGAAAGCAATAAAGTAGATAATGGGAAAAGGGATGTTATGGAGTGAACTACTCTGTGTGTGTGTGTCTTCTTGGTGAAGACTTTCCTCATAAAATTATATTTGTTATCAGTTTGAAGTTAAAAGAGCTTACGAACGGTGGGGAAAGAGGTTTCAAAGCTCAAAATAAAGTAAATGTAAATACACAGATAAGAATCAGGATCTTAAAATGTTCAAAGAACAAGGAACTAAAGTGGGTGATGGGGAGTGCAGTCCGGAGCTGAGAGGGCAGTCACTGGGGAATGATTCTGTAGAACCCTCTTGCTCCTGCCCTTGGGAACCCTTTGTCAGTAGGATCAGACTGGATGCTGGGAATATAGTGAGAAGGTCATTATAATAGATATTTTGAAACATGGTGATTGGATTCTGGATAAATTTTGAAAGCTGCAAGAATTGAATATGGACCATTAAAAAGAGTACATAAGGAATAATTTTACTTGCTTGCCCTTCTTTAAAGTATTTACCTAATTTCATAACTGTCTTCACTCCAGACAGAAAATACATTATGTCTCATGAATATCATTTAATAGTGATGTTTCTCACTCTCTATTTGTGTTTTTAAAGAATTATAAACTGGAAACAAATAAATCTGGGGGGATTACTGCTATATTTTTCAAACTGTGAATTGACCTAATTTTGTCTTGTGAGTAGTGGTTCACAAGTTTAAGAAAGAGGACTTGTAACAAATATATTTAAAAAAAGATATATCAAAGAGCACATAGTAAGTGTAAGTATGTCACATGGTCATTTGTTTTATTTAGGTAATTGGATGATTGTGCATGTCTGCATGTGTTCATGTAGCTTTTGAAGAATAAGAGTTATTTAAAAAGTTTGTAAGTCATGGGTATAAGCCTAAGTTTCTACTTTGCAGGTTTTATGTGCTTCAGAAATGGTCTTCAAAATTCTCTATATATGCATATTTTTACTGGGGAAAATTCTTATGGATATCATCCAATACTTATAAAATGTTTTTTAAAAAAACAGTCCAAGAGACATATGAAATTTAAAGCAAATTAAATTATTATATTTGTGGCTTGGGAATAAATGTAATTTAAAATATAAAATAACACATATAAGAATTTTTATTTGCATGCCTCTCTATTGGGCCAATAAATGTACATAATTAATTGCTTATTTGCTCTTAATTTAAATTCAGTTTCCAATCTATTTCTATACTAAATTCATATATGTTCTTAAAATCAGAGGTCATGTAGACTTACAACAGTGTGCAAGACATACTGTATATTTGTATTTCTAAAATATCACATTTTCCTTAAAACACCTATGCATCTTAAATTTATCAAAATATTGTATTTATAGGCTTATGAAAATATATAAGGTATTAAGCAAATGGGACTGTGGTCATGGTTGCATATATATGAGAGAATGCAGATGGAAGATTATTGAAGTCATATTAATAAAATAGAGGAACAGAGCAAAATGTGTGCATCCTGATCAGTTATTATGTGCCTGCCACAGGGCCTCATATCTTCTATCATCACTGTAGTTTTCACTATACAAACAGTGGCATGAACTCCATGTTTATATAGTATGTCAAAATACACCCTACCGTTGTGTAAAAACAACAAACAAATAAAAAACCCAAACCCTGTGAGGAAGATAATATTACCCAGATTTTGCAAAGAAAGAAAATGAAGTCAAGAACTTTTGCCATGCAAGAGTAACAAAAAATAATCAATAAAACTGTAAGTGTTAGAATTTGGAAATTAGTCCAGCAGTGTCACACTGTACAGGAAAATGAAAGGGAAAGTGAATTCTCAACTCTGGTACTCTAATGCATGTAACAGCATGTAAAGTACTAACGTCCTTTTTACTATCACATTATATGGACAACCTGATATTAGAATTATTGTGGAAAACAGAAAAATGATAAATGATATTACACATACAAATAATATTACATATTTTAACTCCATACAATTTATCAGTCCATTGAGGCTGAAATGGGACAGAACTGATTTGGCAACATTTGTGAACAGAATGATTATAATGGAGCTGGAAAAGGTATATTTAAACAAAAAGCACATAATTTTCAGTAATGGTGGTATGAGGGTGTTGGGCAGACACCAGGACCAGGGAAACAGAAAATGTTTACAATGTAAGAGAATATGCAGACAAGGTCAGAGGGAAGTTGTGGATACAATGTTGAGCTTTTCAGATCCCCACTGAAAACAGAAGGACTTATTTCCCAATCTGCAGTGAGTGCTGCTGCCAAATGGCTCTCTGCTGCTATCTCTCCCTGGAAGTTGCTCTGGTTGGAGACTTCCTCAATTTCCAGCAGGTATCCAGCATCCAATGACTGGTAATATACATAACTTAAAATACTGACCTTCAGATTAACACAGGATTACCTAAAGGAATATTTACTATTCAAAAAATCCTTCAATGCACCATCAGTTAATGCTTTTTTATTAGTTCATTTATTTATACATAATATTTGGATTCATTTTGACATAATCATACAACAAGCATGGGATATAATTTGCTCCAATTCAGTCCCCAGGACTCCCCTTTTTCCTTCCATCCTGTGCCCCCATTCCCTTATCTCTAATCTAGTGATACTTACATTTATGTATCTCTTTAAATCAGTGAATTACAGACATATGTACATATATATATATATATATATATGAAATTCACTGTGTTATATTCAAATGCATATATAGGAAATTTGTTCACATTCATTCCACTGTTTCTCCCTTTCCCTATCCCTACTCCCTCCCCCTCAATTCCCTCTCTGAACTGCACTGATCTCTCTTCTGTTTTCATGGAATCCTCCCACACTTTTTTCTTTCTCTCTCTCTTTCTTTTCTTTTCTTTCTTTCTTTCTTTCTTTCTTTCCTTTCTTTCTTTCTTTCTTTCTTTCCTTCTTTTTTTCTTTCTTTCTTTCTTCTTTAATTCTTTCCTTCCTTTATTTTTAACTAGCTTCTGCATATCAGATAAAAAAACTCAACCCTTGACTTTCTGAATCTGGCTTTCTTCATTTAGCATAATATTCTTTAGTGCCATCCATTCACCAGTAAATGCCATAATTTCATTCTTCTTTATAGCTAAGAAGTCATAATCCTTTGTGTATATATGCTATATTTTGTCAATCAAAAATTTTTGATAGACTTCTGGACTGGTTTCATGGCTTGAATGCTGTGAATTTGCTATGATAAACATTGATTTGTCTGCTTTCCTACAATATGCTGATTTTAGATCTCTTGTATGTGTACCAAAGAGGGGGATAACTTGGTCATGTTATTTTCATTTCTACTTTTTTTGAGGAGTCTTCATACTGCTTTTGAGTGGTGATACTAATTTATAGTCCCACCAAGAATGTATGAGTTTACCTTTTCCCTCACTTCTTGCCAAAATTTATTATTATTTGTTTTCTTGTATTATTACTTGTATTCTTGATAATTGCCATTCTGACTGAAGTGAAATAAAATCTCAATGTACTTTTCATTTGCAATTCCCTGATTGCTAGAGCTGTTGAACATTTTTTTTTATATATTTATTGGCCATTTGTATTTCTTCTTATGAGAAGGGTCTATTTAATCTATTTTTTTGTACACTTATTAACTGGGTTATTTAATTATTTTAGGTTTTAAGTTTTGTGAGTTCTGTATATTGCTGGATATTAATTCCCTATTAGAGTAACAGTTGGCAAAGGTCTCCCATTCTGTAGGCTCTTTATTTGATAGCAGCCTGATCTCTTCCTTTGTCCAATTCTTCTCATTTCACTCCTCTTCTCTAATGATAATTCCTAAAACAGATTCGATTCCAAAATTGTCCTTTGATTGATTATCCAGCTTACAGTCTGTTATCCAAGGGAAGTCACCTTCAAGATGAACCATAAAAATCTGAGACCACTTCCATTATCAGCTACCAGGAGTTACACAGGCATTATGCAACATACATAGGTATGGATAGACAAAGGATTTTTTAATGTAGTTTTGGATAGAAAATACTCAAGAGGAAAAAGGAAATTTTCTTTGTAATAATCTTACCTTTTCAAAGTGTTAGGATGTTATCATAAGTGGTAAATGGGATTTGCTTATGTGTTCAATGTTAAAGTTCTTTATACAAGGATGTTGTCCTGTGTTATCAGGTAGACCCAATCTAATTACACCATTCCTTAAAAACAGAAATGTTTTCCAAGCATTGGTCAGAATGGTAGATGTGAACATGGAAGATTAGTCAAAACTTTATAAGGTTGCTGGTTTCAAGATAGAGGAAAACAGTCAAGGTTCAAGGACTGCAATTTCCCATTAAAATCTGGTAAAATGGGACCTGGGGACATAGCTAAGTTGGTAGAGTGTTTGCCTGGCATGCACAAAGTCCTGGGTTCAATCCCCAGCACCACAAAAAAATAAATAAAAATAAAAAAATAAGAGCTGGAAAAAATGAAGAAACAGAGTCGGCCTAGAACCTTCCAGTAGAGAACACATCTGTGCTGGCACATTGACCATAGTTCAATAAGTCTGGTCTTGGGTTTCTCCCATGCAAGTCTATAAAAATGTGTTTGTGTTGTTTGAAACATTAGTTTTGGAGTAATCTACTATAGAAGTAAAATAAATATAGCATTTTTCAATATCACTGACTCTGGTACTTGAGGCATTGATGAGAGGCAAATACAACCACTGCAAGAGCAGTGAGGAGTAAGGGGTAGGACTTAGTGTATCTTACCTAAGTCACATGCAGGTGAAATGCAGTCCCCATCAAAATGCCAATAACATTCATCACAGAAATAATAAAAATAAGCTTAGAATTCATGTGGAATCACAAGAAATCCTCAATAGACAAGGAAATCTTGAATAAAAAGAATAAAGCTGGAAGCAACATAATACAATATACTGCAAAGTTATATTAACCCATACAACATGGTACTGGCCTAAAAACAGACACACACAGAACAATGGAACAAAACAGAGAAATTAAAAGTAAATCTACATATGGATAGCTAACTAATCTTTGAAAATGATACCCAAAACATAAAATGGAGAAAAGACAGTCTCCTTAGATATTCACATGCCAAAGTATGAAGCTAGATTCCTCTCATTCAGTGTATAAAATCAGCTCAAAATGGAACAAAATTTAAATGTAAGATCTGAAACCATGAAATACATTGGAAAACAAGAAAAATAATAAAAATATACTTCAAGACATTGTTACAGGAAATTTTATTTTTAAAATTATTTTTGATAGGACTCCAACAACACAGGCAAAGAAAAATATAGACATATGAGATCACATCAAACTAAGAGTCTTGTGTACAGCAAAGGAAACAAGGCGGAGTGATGAGATGATCAGTAGAATGGGATGAAATAATTACAAAATATTTATCCTATGAAAATTCATATCCAGAATATACAAGGATTTTAATAAGCTCAACAGAAAGAAATTCAGTAAAATGAACAAATGATCTGACTAGGCGCTCATCAAAGAAGATAAAGAAATAGCCATGAATTTATGAAAAATCACTCAACATCACCACTCATCAAGGAAATGCAAATTAAAATTACAATAGAAATCATCTGATCCCAGTCAGAATGGATATGATCAAAAAATCAAACCAACCAAAAAAAAAAAGCTATCAAGGATGTGGAGAAAGTGGAAATTTTACGTAGTGTTTGAGGGAATATAAATTAGTATTCATTATGGAAAACTGTGGAGATTCCTCAAAAAACTAAAAATAAAACAAACATGCAATCCAGCTATTCCACTACTAAGTAGCCAATGGAAATGAAATCAGTATATTAAAGAGATACTTACATGTGCATGTTTATTGCAGCACTATTATCAGAAGCTATGAATTGATGTCAATTTAGTTATTTGTTGGTGGTTGAATGGAAAAAAAGAATGTTATATACATATATATTAATAATAAAATATTACTCAGTAATTAAAATAATGAAAACCTGTCATATGCAGCAGCATAAAGAGAATGGAGGACATAATGGTAAATGAAATACATCACACAGAGGAGACAAATGTCACATGATTTTTTCTACATAAAAATTTCATCTTCCTTAGAGTATTATGATGAATGGAATTCTGACTTATCTAGCATGTTCTTTTCCATTCCTTCTGTTTTGAAGAAAGTGGATTTGTGCGTACTGAAAATATTGCTTTTTCAAGTTCAGGAAAACACCCTCTATCATATCCATAGTGTTGATAATTGCTTTGTTCTCTTTATAGACTTCCTTTTAGATGGATTAATTCTCCACACCTCTTAATGACTCTGCATTTTCTATCATTTTCTTCTTGTTTTGGATTTTAGGGATTTTTGCCTTAACTACATTTGTTATTACTAATTACACATATTGCTTCCTTCCTTCTGTTAATTAACCATCCTATTTAAAATTTGATGTACCTAAGATCATTTAATTCTTACTAAATTTTTCTGGTCCTTCTTCACTCAATTCGTTTTTACTCATTGGCTATTCATATTTCCAGAGACAATTGACAATATTTTTTAAAAAATATCTTAAGTTTATAAGTCAGTTTTCTACTTGCTCTCTCTCTCTCTCTCTCTCTCTCTCTCTCTCTCTCTCTCTCCTCTCTCTTTCTCTATCTCTCTCTTAATTTGGAATTTCCATCTGTGCACTCCCTTTTTTTGATCTTAATTCTTTGCAAGGTATATTCCTATGTATAGAACTAATGCCTACTTTAGGAAAAAATGTTTATGATATATTAATATATGTCTAGCTTTTAAGATTAGAATCATTTTTATAACCTGGAGTATTATGAAATTTTTTCTCATTTTTTCCTACCTTGGATTTTATGTTGGAAGTTATTGTTTCTGCTTTACATTTTTTTGTAATTTGTTCTATTTACATATACATAACATTATATTTTGACATATTATACATACATAGGGTGTAACTATTCTAATTAGGATTCCATTCTTGTGGTTGTACATGATGTGGAGTTTCACTGGTAGTGTATTTATATGTGAACATACAAAATTTATTTCTGATTCTGCTTTATTTTAGATGTACACTCATTCTGTAATTCAGAAATTCTTCAATTCTCTGATTCAGTGGAAGGGTTTTCCTTTAATATAAAGATATACTTTATAATAGCAGATGTTCAGTATGTCATTGTTTAATCCACACAGTTTCCTTAGGAAAGTTTTATTTCCCTTTAACTCCTTACATGTTAGCTAAGAAATTAAATTCAAATAGCCTATGTCCCATGGCATAACATTTGAATGATTGGACTCACTTTCTCTGATTCCATGTTCAGATCTGTCAAATCTAACTAGGATGTTCTTGCACTCAATTCTGTTGACTTCCACAGAATTCATCAAATCTTATTATGAAGGCCTACAGTGACAGCACTGGACAAGTTCTGAAAGCACAGTGATGACTGAGATGTACTGAGTTTTTGTGTGGCTCTTGGTAAAGAAGGACCTTGATAAAGAAGTAAAATAGTGGAAAGATTAAATTATATAATTTTGTGTAATATTGAATTGCTTACTCTATAATTTTGCATGAGTTCCATTTGGCCTGGGCAAATTGAATGACTAATGTACATTGAAAAAAATTCACTGTGAATTCTCCAAATATGCCATGATCACTGATCTTTGTTGTCTTGATATAATTCACAAGATATTGAATAGATAAAGTACAAATGATAAAAGTAAACCTGCTCATATACAAGTTCTAAGTTCTTATTTTGGAATTAATTTATTTGAAATTAATTTACAGCAAGGGGTTAAATAAAATAAGCAGTAGTATAAATAATAAGTAAACCATATTAAAATATGGTTTATGATTTTGGGTAAATCAATGACCTTTCTTAACTATATAATTCACAGCTCTCCTGTATCAGATTTAATAAAAACATTTTGGATGCTCCATGAAATATGACATATTAGAGATTACTTATCTGCTATGACCTGTGTTTAATTTTAGAGAAATGGAAATCTAAGGAAGTTAAGGATTTTCCCAGGACATCCATAGATACAGAAGCAGAGGCAAGTCTACTGCATGAGTTTCATCTCTGTTTTTCTTTTGATAGATTGGGAGGATGGGGTTCTTTTAGTCATTTAATTCTCCAAATTTTGCTTGGGGAAATTTTTTTCCTTCATGGTAAAAGAGTACAATATTTCAGTCTATTTTTATGCTTCCTTTGAAATACAACTCAGCTTAAGAAAGGGTAGATAATAAAAAACAAGTAGAACCTGAAGAGTTTTTTTAATACATGATTGAATTTGTTGCATTAAATACTTAAACATAAGTATAACTAATAAAATCAATAAGCTTTTTGTCTTTCATCATCTATCATACTGAAAAGAATACTGGTGATGTTTCCTTCTGTCATAGATTTTATGCAGAAAATAGACTCAGAGTGTGCAAGATGCAGAGTCTTCTTTTTCATTCATTCCACTCTAGTCCCAAAGAAAATTAGGTGACCGAGACAGTGAGATGCATTATTGATGGAGATAAGTAGCATTTTTCATGGAATCCAAAAATGAATAAGAGAAATACATTTACATTCCTTATAGGTGCTGAAGACTTGAGGAAGAAAAACTTTGCATGTTGTACAATGTAGATACACTTGAACTTCTGTTGAGTCAAATCAGCCTTGAGTAAAAATAACCAATAGGTTAACACCCACAAAAATAATTGCTGCAGCCAAGATCCACCAATGGATGCTAAGAGTAGCAGATGAAAGTTTGAAAAGAACAGGCAATCATCATAGTTTCAAAGCATCTATCCCCAAATACTTATGAACTACAAATGAAAGACAGTAATCCAGAAAATGTCAATGTAACCATAAAGTCACGATGAACATCACCAGTAGTAAGAGTTATTAACATTATGTACGTTTTGATGCAATGCATTGAGAAGGATGTGTTATCTTGTCTGTGGTGTTTATGTGAAACATTTATACATTCAATCCAATCATGAGAAAACATAAGGCCCAATCACCTGAAGAACATTCTACAAAACAAATTGATAAAAATACTCATAAAAATCAAGGTCATAATAAGCAAGGAAAGACTAAAGAACTGTTTCAAGATTGGAAGAGAGTAAGGAAAAATAACAAAAATGTGGCATGGTGTCCTAGACTTTTGGAAACAAGAGGCTATTAGTGTAGTACATGAACTTGGAATATAATCTGTGGTTTGATCATGGATACATGAATGTAAATTTCCTGGTTTTCATGCTTTAACTTAAGGGACAAAAATATTAGTCATTGGAAACTGATTAGAGATAAACAGGAATTGTTAAACTATTTTTGCAACATTTATGTAAGTCTAATATTTGAGAGCTAAATTTATTAAGATGATTTCACCATGATAATGCAGATTCTGAGGGAAGGTACTCCTCCCACCCAGTTTTACAATGTCACTGAGAGAAAATGGTCTAATTTGGGGCTCCTATCTAGTTAAGAAAATATTAATGTTTGCATGAGGAAGAAAAGAAGGCATATATGGGGAGCCGTGGGAAGGCTTGGAGGATATGAATTCTGGGCATGTTTATTGTCATTCCTCTTTTCAAGTAAAATTTGAAGTCCTGGAAAAATTATGTGGAACTCCAAGGCCTACAAATAGAGAAGGCAGGTTCTGGGTTTCAAAGACCTTTGAATCCCTTCCCCAAACCTGAATCTTCTGCCTGGTACCTGTGTGACCATTCTGTCCATCCTGTACTGTTAATTATTCTGTGCCTTTGCCTTCACATTCAGTAGGGATAATAATGTATATTTTGGACATTTGCTAGACTTCTGAAATAAAGAATTAAAAAGATCTATTTTTCATATCTCTCTTTAAATACAATTTTCTAATTAAACTCAATCAGCATCATAACACAAAGTTTAAAAGGGGGAAGAAATATGCTCTTTTATTAGCAAGTTTGTGTATTGCCTTTAAGTTCTATGATTATATTTTTTAAGATGGTTGTGCATTCAGTACTTTTCTGTTTTTTTGTTTGTTTGTTTGTTTGCTTTGGTACTGGGGATTCCATTCCGCGCCTCTGGTTGGATCCTTTTCACGGAAGTGTCTTCTTTCAATGGCTTGCTGTCCTGAGGGAACAGATGGAGGT
The DNA here is from genome assembly GCF_902686455.1 of Sciurus vulgaris. NCBI lineage: Eukaryota > Metazoa > Chordata > Mammalia > Rodentia > Sciuridae > Sciurus > Sciurus vulgaris. The sequence goes on along the minus strand of NC_136474.1, from coordinate 730,774 downwards.
GTCCATCCACAGGCGAAGGGAGAATGTCATGCATGTGCAATGAACTTCCGTGGTCCCCGCCTTCCCTTCAACTCTGGGTGTCCCTGGCTCAGTCCAAGAGGAAGGGGAGCCTCAGCCGGGCGGGCATCCCGCCCCGCCTGGGACACGGCCCAGAATGTTCTAAGAAGTGGATACTGCTGTCCTCTGTGCCTACTGCCCGGGGACTTATGGTGCGTGGGAACAGGGTGTCAGGGCCTTAAACCAGAAGGGAAATGGAGAGCTGCAGCAGAGGCCTGCACCATGGATGCACATCAGGGCTGATGGGCTCTGGGACCTGGACCTGCATTCCTTCTTTGTATGTGTCTTTGGAGCTGCTTTCAATTCGCGCCTCCCCATGGACATGGTCCCACACATACTGGTGAGTTGAAGGCTCTGTCCCCTGTTCCTGCTACCCTGGGGCAAGGGGGTGCAAGGGAAGTGGCACAGAAGGTGGTGCAGGGGGGTCAGACTCAGCAGGAAGTGGAGGGCTGTGGCACAACACTGAGGCTCCTCATGCTGGTCGCCCATTGAGTCAGGCGCTGACCCCGGGCTGCCCGAGCATTTCTGGGGCTTGGGTAGGGTGTGGGTGGGTGTCTCTCCTGCTCCTCCCTGGGAACCCATGTGGCCACCGCCTCTGGCGTTTGCTGCGGCTTTGGTCTCCAGGGGAGGGCGATATCCCTGTGAGGTGGAGGAGGGGAAGAGGTGGAAAGTTCCCTGAGACACTCAGGTCCTCTAGGTGGGATGCACATCCCCTTGAGAACCCTCACCAGAGCCTGACAATGCAAAAGGGTTTTCAGAAAGGAAGGGATATGCTGCTTTGAGCACTGGTTGTTGCAGAAGGGCCAGACACTCACATGACTCCAGTGTGTGGTCTCCTGCTAGGGATGCCTCTGTGTCCCAGAGGTTCAGGGGAGAGTGGAACTGGGACAGGAGGAATCCCCTGGTAACAAAGGAGTCTTTCATGGCTCAAGACCTGAATGCTGGTCAGGAAGAAGTCCCTGGTAGCCATATGGACAGGCACAGAAGAGTAGAACTGTCTGTCAGGCCTAGAGGGAGAGTGATGGAGAATAATATGTTGTGAGTAGTTTCTGAACTCTGGAAACATAGAAGACTATGCTGGAAGCAGGCTGCCCTAAACCTGGTTTCAGGTTAAGTCAAAGGAATATTTGTATGAAGCAAAGAGAACTGAGGGCATTTCTGTTTTCTGTGTCCAATAGAGTGCAGGAGGGGTGCACTGGGGACTGATTTCTTGACACTTTTTCTGTCCATCAGAAAGGTTACCCCCACTTTGGTGCTGGCACTCTGGAAGGAAAGGAAGGGAATGAGTATATGTGGTCCTGCAGGGTCTCCTGTGAATGAAACTTGCTCTGCAGGATAGCACCGTGTGGAGATGGGGTATATTTGAAGCTAGGCTTAGTGACCCCATGAAGAGGGCGCTGTAGGCCTCTGGGAGTTCCTCAGGGAGAGTTGTTAGAGAGTCCAGAGCCTGTCTGCACCACTTGTGGGTGGATTTCTTGCTCCACACACCCTGTTGTTGTGGCCCCCATGGGCATATCATGAGGCCCTCACCAGAACTGGACTGAGGCAGATTCCACAGCTTAGACATCCTAAACATGAGACAAATTAGCTTAGAGCCAGCTGTCTTGGGCACTTCCTTGCAGAAATGAAGGACTGGCCTGCAGGCACCTGAACTTCCTGCTCAGTTCTGCAAGACCATAATCCAATATCTTGGCACTGGCAGTGTATGTGTCTAGAAAGAGCCACTTTCTGTGTCTTAGAGAACCATTTTGCTGTTTTTCACATGGCAGAGCCTGTGCTCCTTGGGCCTGTTTCATGAGAGCACCAATGCCTCATGAGCACAGAGGGCCTCTGTCCACTGACATAATCCACCTCCATGATCCTTGGAGTTTAACATTAAACATGGGGGAGGTTTCACAAGCATTATGGCCACACAGTTACTCCCAAAACACACATCCTTCTAAGACATGTTGAATGCATTCATTCCCTTCCATGAGCATCCAAAATCCATTATTGCAATTAAGTTCTGAGTCTCAGGTGAACATGTCCATCACAGCAGGTTGAGGTCAAGCACCATTCATGCTGAGTCTGCCTGATATCACTGTGTGAGTGCAGGATTCCATGAAGTCTGTGCTTTCAAAGCCAATGGTGAAACCCCCAGCAGTCATTTCTATTCAGAGCGGGAAGGAGGAAAGCAGGAAGGCATTTTTTGCAAGGTCAAAACCCACCACAGCATTTGGGATGGAGGTAAGGAATAATTCTTTCTGCTGGGCAGGGTGGTATACATCTGCAATTCCAGTGAGTTAGGAGGCGGAGGTAGGAGAATAGCTAGTGTGAGGTCAGCCCTGTCAAGTTAGTGAGACCCTGTCTGAAAATAAAACCATACAAAGGGCTGGGGATGCAGCTAAGTGGCAAAGCACATTTGGGTATTATCTCTGATAACAAAAACAACAAAAACCAAAAAAACATACAATGTTTGGCTTGATGCTCCACCCATAAGCCTTCAGGGATGAACTGTCTTCAAGAATGGGTGGGTGTCAGTGTCCTGTTCAGTACTGGCAGAGGTGGTAGCCCTGGCCACTTTGCTCTGAGCCTGAGCCATGCACTATGGGTGCTCTGAAGTGCCTCTCTGCCTAAGACATGAGCAGTCCCAATCCAGGGTGGAATTGGACAACAGTGTTAGTGTTGGTTTTGCTAGTAAGGGACAGCTCTTCTCCTGTGGTTCAGCTCATGGGGCTCTGTGGTGGTCTTGCCCACAATGGTTCTCTGCCTGGGCATCACCAGGTGGGGTGACCAATTATGCATAGAGCTGAGGAATGAGAGTGGGTGGAATAACCTGGTGAGGAGACCTGGTAGAAGCCCCTGACTGGGATCACTGTCCTTCAGCCTGTGGTGGGAGGGGAAGCCTACCTCTCTCCAGGATCTTGGAGACCAGGACCATGTCATTTCATAGCCATCTGTCTTCATGTCCTTAGGGAATGGTCAACCACATTCTCCTCCTCTTCCAAGATTACTCTAAGTCTGATGAATAGAGAACTTTCCAAATTTTTTGGGTATGATTGCCTGTGGGTGAAATTCTATCCCCTGTAACTGTCCTCTACTGGTTTATGAGAAGGACTCAGCAGTGCCAAGCCCACCCTTAGCATCTTGCTCAGACATGTTTTTAGTCAACAAGTCTCTCTTTGTCCCAGGATCTGCCTGCCATGAAGCCCCAGGGCAGAACAGTTGGCTCAGTTACTGGCTGTCCTCTAGGAAGGCTAGCCTTTCCTCCTGTGTCTAGTCCCTTTCCTCACTCCAGTCTCATGCATGCCAAACTGGTCCCCTGATGACCTATCCTGATGTCAGAGGTGACCTGTAGCAGGCTGAGGCTTTCTGCAATTTTTTTATTCCTGAATGTGGACAGAGTCCACCTGAGGTTGCACTGTGGTCAGACTGAAGAACCTTCTTCTGTGCCCAGCTGTGGATCTCCTGTAGTATGCTTTCAGCATAGGCTCTGCTACATCCATTCAGAAGAAACCCACCCTCAATGTCTGATGAGCCTGGTGATTTGACGGAGTCCCAAGTGAAATCTGGTCACCATGACCTGCTTATGGTAAGACTCCTGGTGGGTCAGATAGTCAGAGTCCCTCTCATTTCTGGGGTTTCCTGGTCATTGTGCTAGTCAGCTTCTGGCTACTCTGATCAAAATGCCTGTGAACAATGTAGATGAGGACAGTTTTATTTGTCTCTTGGTTTCATAGTTTCAGACCATAGCTGACAAACACCATTTCTCTGAGCACAAGTGAAAGCATAGTCACAGAAGCTCATGGCCAGCTGAGGAAAGCTGTTCAGCTCAGTGAAGTCAGTGATAGGAGATGAGAGTGGTTGGCCAAAGGGAGGAACTGTAGTCCCAAGTTCTTTGCTTCTCTGACCTACTCCCTCCAGGCACAGCCCTGCCTTCAGTGACCACCTAGCAGTCCATTCATTTATTAATCCATCAAATGTTTTAGTGCCCTAATTAGGTCTGAACTACTGTGATCTCATCACTTCACCTCTGAAGGTCCTTCATGGTCCCACAGGTAAGGTTGGTGGACACATCATGTCCACACCATGCCAATTTCCACCCATAGACTCCACCTGTCCCTTGGCTACAGACTCCCTCATCCTGAGAGTATTGAGGAATGCATGCAATCTCTCTTTTTCTCTGCAAGCCTGGTATCAATTCCCAGTAACTGTCACACCCTGAGTTGTCCATCTTGAGATACTTTAATACCTATCATTGATTCTTTCCTTTTTCTTTCCTGGTCACCATTTCTCTTGGTACCAGAGTCTGAATCCAGGAAGCTCCATCACATAGCCCTGTTTATTTTATTATCCTTGCTAATTTGCTGGTGCTGGTCTTGAACTGGTGATCCTCCTGTCCCAGCCTTCAGAGTCCCTGCACTGTTGTACTCAAATTTTCTTAGCAAAGGTCTGTGTGTGAAAATGAGCTTTCTCCAGCATGTACTACAGACATCCTTGGATCCCTACCCTCCACTCAGCTCTAAACCCACCTCCACATTTCTCATGTTTCTACATCCAGTCCATGCCCAGAGCCAGATGTCTTAGTTCATTCAAACTTACACAAAAAAACCAAACCAGTTAACTCATAAAAACAGATATTTATGCCCGGGGTTCTTGAGGTTGGAGCCTAAGAAAAAGGCACAGCAGATAGGGAGTCTGGTCTCCCCACTGTGCCTCAACTGTGTTTGGGGCAGGAAGGTCACTGGATCCTACTATGAGGCACCCAGTAAATGTCTTTGCTCCTGACCTAGAACATCCCAAAGGCCCTCCTGATAACACTGCATTGTGTTTGAGGTCTCACCATGAATTTTGGGCATCACACATTCAGAGTGTAATAGGAAGGGGAGGGGTTCAGCTGGTGTGACCCAATCCCAAGACTGTGTCACATGGGTTGTGCTGCAAAGTCTCTCTGGGCTGAAGAGTATCTGATCCTGTTATCCAGTAAGAAACCAGTGCTTGCCAGCACAACATCTGTAGACTGAAAGCACCTGGAAAACCACTCTGGTTGTGGGAAATTACAAAAGAGATTTTATTTCAGCAGATGAGGAAGGCATATGCCCTGAAGGGTGGGGGAGAGAGAGAGAGAGAGAGAGAGAGAGAGAGAGAGAGAGAGAGAGAGAGAGAGAGAGAGATACAGAGAGACAAAGAAACAGAAAAAGGGAGAGAGAGAATTGCTAGGGTGGTATTCTCAAGAAATGGAGTCATACAGGCTAATAACAATGCTACTAATGACTGATGATAAACATTGTGGGCTAATGATCTAGGTTGTAAAATGGTTTGTGGGGAGGGCAGAATAGTAATGGCAGCAAGATAACAGGGAGACATGGCTACAGACTTGTTAACACTTTGTCCCGTCATTGATCATGACTGAGCCTCTGCTGTTGAGCACCCTGCTTATGCCCTGCTGAAGTATAGAGGAGTGTCCACCCAAAGGCCAATGTGTTGAAGTTGGTCCCCAGTTTCTGATGCTGTTGGGAGAGGTGGAACCCTTAGAAGGCAGGGCCTGGTGGGAGAAATCCAGAGCTTGGGGACCTGTGACAGCTTGTGTCTTTATATCCCAGCTGCCATGAGGGACTTAGGCCTCCTCTGCCACATATTCCTACCTTGATGTGCTCTGCTGCAACAGGCCAGAGTTGCAGGGTCAATTATCCATGAAGTGAAACTTCTGAAATATTTCCTCCAGGTGAACATTTCACTTCAGGCATTGTTTCACAGCAATGGAAAGCAGACAGTCTTTAACCTGCAATAGGCTATGTCCTAGCTAGTCCATTAATGACCATAACCCAAAAGAGAATGCAGGGGCAGGACAGAGAGGCCTTGGAGGCCTCTTTCTGCTGGTTTTGTGTGTGTGTGTGTGTGTGTGTGTGTGTGTGTGTGTGTGTGTGCTGGGTGCGATGCTTGGCACAGGACAGGGAGCCAGATTACCAGGCAGTCTACAAGCATATGGCTGCGATGTTCAGTTGTCCTGGCTTAATGCTTACTCACAACTAAAACTGTCTTCTTTCCCTTCTTTTGTGGAGGATGTTTCTGGGCTTTAAGGAAATTCTGGTTTAACTATTTTCCAGCAGAGCTGTTTGCTGCGAGCCTTGAGTAAGTCTTAGGAGGGGGCTAGCTGCCTCCTTGATGCCCAGACTCCTTCAGACTCCTACACACCTTCCTGGACCCTGTGCCCCAGGTCCCTACCTCCCAGACTCCTGAAGGCTTCTCCTTCTACCTGGACACTCTGCCTCAGGACTCACCTCCCAGAGTCATACAGATCTTCCTCCAGTCTGGACACTGTGCCCCAGATCCTCAACTTCCATCCTCATTCAGAACCATCCTCCTGCCTGGACCCTGCGCCTCATATCCCCATATCCCAGAATCTTTCAGTCTCTCCTCCTGCTTGGACCCTATGCCCCTGGTCACCACCTCCCAGATTCCTTAAGACCCCTCCTTCTTCCTGTACCCTGTGCCCTACATTCCACCTCCCAGACTCCTTCAGATCCTCCTCCTGCTCAGAACCTATGTCTCAGGTTTCTAAATCCCAGAATCTTTCAGACTCCTCCTCCTGCCTGGACACTCTGCAACAGGTCCACACCTCCCAAAATCTTTCAGAGCCCTCCACACCTGCCTTGTCCTCATGCACCTTGTGTCTGTATGCCAGACCTGCTTTCTCTTTCCCTGTGCTCCTCTTCAGCTCAGCCTGAAGCCCTGCCATGGGAACTCTCCATGTCTGGAGGCTCCTCCCCAGGCCGCACCTGCATCCTCCTGGAGACCCTGAGATCTGGGGACTGTTATTCACTGTGGAACAGAAGAGAAAGTAAGAAATGGGCAACCTAGTGGGTCTGAGTGATGCCCAGACTCCCTGCCAACCTGGGATGACCAGTTATTTTTTCTAGAAACCTCTTTCCACTGCACAGAGATTGCCTCACCTTTTCCTAGGAAGCCACTCCCTTCCACTTGGCCCAAGGGGATTTCATTAAAAAGTAGGGAAGGTGTTGTCAGGGTCTCTGACTTGGTGGGGCTAAGGCCAGTGTGCCCCACCCACCCTGCCTGATATGGCACCAGAAAATGTCCAGAGGCTGCCAGCCTCCCATCCATGACCCCACCCAATCTGAACATTTGGCCACACACTGCCTAGAACTCTGCCTTTCCTGCACCTGCAGGTCTAGTCTCCACGACCATGGTCAGATGGGAGGCAGCAAGGGACTGAGTGTGGATGATGATCAGAGACCCCAAAGCACAAAAGAACAGTTCTGGGACAAACAAGAGTGGTGAATGGCCAGGGATGTACACTGCACCACCAGACTGTAAGCCCCTGGGCTCTTCTCACCAACATGGAAATCAACATGCTCGCTCAATGCTCATGGACACCCTCACACCACACTCACTGTTCATGCACACTGAACATGCAGATTCCTTATGCACTCCCCCACACACTCTCCTCTTGCACACAGCACATACACACTCGCCCCTCCACATGGACACTCACTCCTCACACATTGTCCATATAGAATGCCATCTTAACACACAGTTTCTCATGCAGGACTCACATGCACACTCACTCATCAATGCTCTGTATGCACACTCAATTCTCATTTACACCTCACATGCACACATACTACTCCTAAACATTCCACATGCACACTCATACCTTATGCACCATCCACATGGACACTTACTGTTCATGCACACTTCACATGAACACACTCCTCGTGCACATTCCATATACACAATCACTTCTTATGCAAACTGCATGCGGACACACCCTCTTAGTGCAAAATCCATGTTTAAACTCTCATACACATTACACATTCACACTCATTCCTCATAAATACTCACAATAACACTCACTCCACATGCATTCTCAACAGACACTCACTCTGCATGCACATTCCACAAGGATATGCAACCCCTCAGGCACTCTCCACATACACACTCAAACCTCCTGCACACTCCACATGGACATTCATTCCTCACACACTCTTTACATTCACATTCACACCAAATGCACTCTCCACATACACAAACACTCCTCATTCACTGCCCAGCACATATGCACTCTACTTTTGTACACACCATCTGCATATGGTCACCACAACAGTTTTTCACACAGTACACCCATGCTGCCCCAATATCTATAGGCTGGGAAGCCTTGCAGTCAAGTGTGACACTCAGCCCAGCTCAGCCTAGAAGAAAGCCAGGTCACCTCGTGCCATACAGATTGGGACTAGATGTGCACAAGGCAGCACTGCTACCTTTTGGTGCACAGGTCCAAGTATAGTAGTCACTGGAATCTAGGGAGAATGTAGTTCATTTCAGTTGAAATCTACACACATTCCTAATTAGATGGCTGGATGAAAGGTGGCCTGAGACCCTCCAGATGAGTGCTCCAGAGCACACAATGGGTTCCTTGGGTAGATGAATCCAAAACTATGGGAAGATTTTGGAAGCATTTTGGATTTCTGGATACCAGATAAGGGGTAGCAGTGCAGTCCCAGGACTGCTGGGCACAGATTCAGGCAGGTAGGCTTAGTTAGGCCCCTCAGACAGAACCACAGTCAGATGGTAGCCTCTTCCCACCCTTGGGAGTCCTGTAGAAATGACCCCACTGAGCTATAGACACAGTGCCATGATGAGGATCTTTGCACCTGTCAGGCCCACTGGACACCTGGCTCACTCACCATGCCTGGAACACAGCTGGGACAACAACAGAGGAGCCAGACCTCCCTCATGACTGACTGCAGTGGCTGCTCAGGGTGCTGACTAATGCAATCTTCTGACTGGTAGGCAGTTCATCCCCAATCCAACAAAAACAAAACAAATATGTGTTAACATTTTGAGGACAACCACATTTGCTCTAACAATTCTAAATTAACCCATTTGTCAGATAGCCTCCTATGTTAGAATCTGAGTTATTAGGCACAGCAACATGATAACATATGCACCAATTCTATGAAGGGACAGTCAGATCCCAAATATACTGTGACTGGCTTAAAGAAGCTGAGACCATTGCATCATAAGTATCAACTTAGAATCCTGCCTGCAAGTTTTCATAAATGGCTTCAGTGACCAGACGGATGTGAATTTTCTTTTTTTCTTTATTTCTAGAGTGGCAGCTCATATAGGAGAGCAGATTCCCATTCAAGGTTGCAGTTAAGTTAACTTGTGGAATGAGAGACAGTTCCCTAAGTAACTATGATAACCAGAGCTTACAGTGAGGGTACACAGGTCATGAGAGCCAAAAGCCTCTCTTCAGACAAAACAGATATATCATTTAAGTAGGCAAGACCAAAAAAAGAATGTACCAGTCAAACCCCCAATTCCATAAGCACAAAAGGAAAAATGGAGGTAGCCATGAACATTCTAACTGAAGTAGTTCTGAAGTTATGGGCAGTAAGCTCTGGTGGGATCTGGGCAGCTGTTTCCTGGCAGGGGTTGGTCTGGGGAGAAAGTCAATGTCCCTGCTCTAGTAGAGCTTGAGGCAGTAAGTATGCTGCTAAGCACATTCCTTCCTCACCTAGCACAAGTGTCAGGAAGAATAGCAGGGGTGTATGTTTCTCCAGCGAAAGAGCCACCACACGTAGGCACCCCCAGAAACAGGCTCTGTGCTTTTGAAATGTAATCCTAGCCTCATCACTAGATGGGGTTCCAGGAGGGAGAGGGGACTTCAACCCAGTTTCTTGACATATTGCAGAAAGGGATTTCAGAACCTGTTAGCAGAGACAGAAAATTATTCAGAAAGTCAAGACAGAGTGCTGCAGAGCTTTGGTGGGAGGTTTCTTCACAGGAATTGTGCAGTAAGTCCTCTCTGTCTCTTTTAGGAGATGTTGCAGCAGTCTTGTGTGTCAGAGGTGCCTCTGATTTTAAATTCCAGACTACAGGAAGTAGACCACCCTGGGCCTGTCTCTGGAAGGGAAGCAAGTAGGCCACAGATGTGACCCCTACCTACCAGCATCTGTCTTTGATGAGGGACCACCACACAACTGCTCCTCTAGTGGACCTGATATGAAGGTTCCCACAATGGGTCTGGAGTAGGCTCCTGTAAGTGGCTATGGGAGGAAACAACCTTGTCAGGGGTCCAAGGACAAAAGGAAATCCCCCAAGCTGGCAGAGCTGGGCAGAGTCCTGGGGAGTGGGTCTGCAGCCCTGCTTAGTGACTCCAGTTAAACATTTGATCCTAATTCTTGGTGCACATTAGGAGAGAGAGACACCTAATATTGCAGAACCCAGACAGATAAGCATTTATGATCTATCAGTGTTGTTCTTCATCTGTAGAGGGGGCCCACGAGTGGGACAAAATGAGAGAGCCCACCTCAGGGGACCCTAACTGTGCACACTGGCCTTCTTCCTCTCTGTGTCCCTAGACCACTGTGGGGAGTTTTGTGTGACCAGGCTGACCAGGCAACCTGTGCCTAGAGATCACTGTGGTAAGGACTAGAAGGTTGGGTGGCAGCCATGTAAACCCCTGGAGACATGCTAATGGGTGGTTAGTTCTCAGGGTTCTGGGCTTGGCCCTTATTATAATGGGGTCAAGCCAGCTGCAGCCTCAGCACAAAATTGAGAGTGAGTGTGTGTGACCTTCGACCCACTGTGCTTCCTGGTTGGAGTCAGTGTGGGTATTACTCTTAGGGCTTCTCTGATACCATTCTCTTATGAAGGAATGTCTCCTGTTAAACAAGAAAGGAGCTGAGTCTTGCAGGGTGCTTCACTTATAATGCCAGATGCTCTGAAGACTGACACAGAAAGATCCAATTTGAAGCCACTTTGAGCAACTTAGAGAGTTTGCCTCAATATAAAACACAGAAAGGCTAGGGGTTTGCTCAGGAAAAGAGCACCCATGGTCCCAGCCCCATGGTCCTTCCTAACCTGACAAAGGGGAGGAACAGAAGGGGAGAAGGTCTTCAGGCAGGATCCAGGCTAAGTCTGCCCCAGGGACATGAACACATTATGAGCTTTGTGCTTGAGGACATGGTGTTTGGCAGCATTGCCCATGTAATCATCACCAGTTTCCCTGCAGCTCTTGGTAAGTCCCATGAACCATGAGGGGAAGAGAAACAGGGAGTGAGGAGGAGAGAATACCTGTGACACTCTGTACCAGGCACCCCTGATGATCTGGTCACCTACAGTCACACAGGGTTCCTTTCCCTTCCTAGGGGCCCTTTATCTAAGTCTCTTCTAAAACTCCATTCTGTGGTGTCATCTGTGGGGGAAACAGGATGATGATAACAACATGCCCCATTCTGTAGCACTGGTGACTATTGGCGGGTCTGTCATGGAGGGACAGTCTCCACCTGGTCACTGGTGACCCTGGCTGAGGAGCCCTAGATACAAGAACATATTCAAGTCGTGTGGTGGGCTTTCTTCCTACTTCTGAATCATGTTCTCACAGGAGCCTGTGTGACTCCTACTGCCAGTGTTCAAAGACCTGTAATATCATGTCTGAGTGAGGGTCCAACAGGGCCCAGCACCAATTGGTGTGCCCCTGCCAAGAAAAAGCTGAAGGGGAGGAGGTGAGAAGGGAAGACCCAGGTTTCCACTGAGGAAACAAGAATTAGAAACCAGGCCTTGGGATTCTAAGAAAAGTTGGGACAAAGAGGACCATGGCTCCAGCATGAACTGGGTAGGAAACTGAGGCTCTGTTACCCAGTCTCCACAATCACATTGTGACCCCACTCCTGAACAGTGCTCAGTTCCCCCTGGGACAGTAGCCCCAAACAAGAAATTCCTAAACTTAAGGACAACAGAATTTGAAATAGAACAGGAA